>NC_139042.1:50884569-50971180 GCF_965140915.1 Aythya marila | reverse complement strand
CAAAGCTGACTGAGGAAGCTATATTAGGTGATGCATTTTGGTCTAAAATACCTGAAGTTACAAGAAATAAATAATATTCTAATTATACATCATCTGTACTCCTCCCTCCCCCCCTTTGGAGTAGCATCAATAAAACTGAAAATTTCAATTGGTGCACAAGAAATCTGATTTGACTCTTCAGAATCTACACATAAATTGAAAGAAATTAAATCAAAATAGATTTTCTTGGGGGTACAAAATAGATAAATTGAATATAGAAATTAAATCAAAATCCTGACTAATGATTCTGACGATAGCTAAGTATTTACTGCCAAAGAAATGGAAGTAAACTACAAAACTCGCATGGTACACTTAAGAAATTTTAGCAATGTTTATTGTTTCATATTATTTTTCAAAACCAGCAAATCAAAGAGATTTCCATTACAGATGTTCCTTTACAAGAAACAGATTTAGAATGAGTTTTAATTCAGTCTTCAGGCTTTATGCACATAATCAATTATTTTCTTAAAAATTAATTACTTTTCCAGGCAGGTTGCTTAAGAAGATATGTCTCCCTCAGTTGACTTGAATTTCAAGCCTTAATGTCTATATCACTTTTTATGTTATGAAAACAAAACAAAACAAACAAACCACAACAACAACAACAAACAATAATTTTGAAAGTAGACCAAATATTGGTGTTGGCAAGTGATAGACATTGAGTATACTGGTTTGTTTGTGGTTCAGTTCTAGTTGTCAAAACTATCAACATATACGACTTGGAGATTAATTACAAAGTTGTAAATGTGAGAATGTTATTTATGATAAAGAAAAAAATAATAAATTTACCTCCAGAAAAATTAGTAATGAGGCAGAGAAGGAGTGCACAGCTTTGGAATAAAGTTAGACAAGAATTTTAGTTGAGTTATTATAGCTACTAGGGAAACAAACAATCAACCAAAAAAAGTTACCAGAGATATGCATTTGGAAAGTCAATAATACAATTTCAGTTTGATGACTTCAGTGACAGTTGTGAAGACTGGCTAAAAGACATAATGACTACATCTTGAAAAGAGACTCCTTAATGAAATGTATTGATAAATGATGCACTCAAGACAACATGTAGGTATCCTGTTCCTATAGGACATTGCAATATGAGGGGTCAGTATAATCATTTATTGTTCTGTTATCAAATTGCCTTCCACACAGATTTCTACAGTTATTCATTAAATGTCAATAGGGATCAACAAGCACAAAGTAACATTTATGGCCTTTTTAGGTACTTTTTCTTGTTCTATAATAAAGGTGGAGGGGTAAGAAAGAGATTTATACCAAAACTTAATACACAAAATATATTTTAACATAAAGGGAGGAGGGAAGAATTTACACTAGCCATGTCAAGTTTAGGAAACCAATGTTCTGTAGACCTTTTCTTGGATTGCTTGTAAGTAAGTAATCTCAAGTGGCTCTCTAAGAGTAGGGTGACTCACCTAAGAGCTTGAGTAGTTGAAGCTAAATGCCTAAATTTTGAATTGCTCAAATCATGAACCTTACTTTAAAGGTGACAAATTTGTAATGGTAAAGTTTCTTCCTATATATCTTGGATATTTAAGTACTCAAGCGCTTACGTTTATCTCTATTACTTTTTGGCACTCATATAAATCTGAAAACTATTGGTGCAGAATATTTCCTGAGTACTGATTTATAGTCATGAACTTACTTAGTGCCTGTATTGGGTGCACAAGGCCTGGTTTTGGGAGGTAAGAGAAGGGAGAGGGTGCAAGGTTGGCCTCTGTGAGGAGAGGCCAGGGCTACCCTGTGTCAGACACAGCTGGTTCCAGCTAGCTCTACTGCAGTGCACAGCTGAGCCTAGCAGACAAAAAGGAGGGTGAGTAGGCACTCCTGAGGGTCCAGAGCAGAGATTCTCCTGCAGCCTGTGGAACAGACCATGTCAGAGCAGCTATCCACACTGAAGCCTCTGGAAGATTCAGCACCAGAGCAGATAGATATTTCTTGAAGGAACTGTGGCCTGTAGAGATGCCATGCTGAACAAGTTTATCCTGAAAGACTGCAGCCATGGGAAAGTCTCATTCTGGAGCACAGAATAAGTGTGAGGAGGAATAAGCAGCAGAGATGAGCTGTTATGAGCTGTTAGGTGCTCGCAGTCCCCCATTCCTTATCCTCCTTTTACTGCTTGGAGTGGAAAGCAGGGTGGGTAGATGACTTGGAAACAAGGGAGTGAAATTGATCCTGTGAAAAGTGATAAGCGGGGAGCGTTGCATTATTTATTTGTTTCTAACTACCCACATTTACTTTAATTGGAAATAAGTTATTTAAATTTTTGCCAAGTCAATTCTTGTTGATGTGGATGTTAGGAACATGGTTTACAGGTGGACTCATTTATGTTATGTCAACATAACATTGGTTGGACTTGATTACATTTAGGGGCTTTTCCAGCTTAAACAATGTGATGATTCTATGATTTTTTATTTTATTTTATTTACTTTTCCAATGACAGTAAAGGTTAAACCACCACAGTGCTATATGCACAACCACACATGGATTTAAATGTGAATGGATTTAAGTAAAAGTATATATTCAGATGTGTCAGACTATTCACACTTCACAGAAAACAGTCAGACACGTCTTACTAAAAAATTAGACTGTTTACATTTTTGTTAGTCTGGACTTATTTTCCAAATGGAACATGATATAATTCCAAATAGTTGTTCCAATTCTATCTTAGAAATCTGTATTTCAGCTTTTTGCCTTTTCTTTCCCATATGTAAGATATGTTATTGTAATGTAAGAAAGTGCAGTTTCCGTATAATTAAAAAATTTTGATTTAGGACTTGTGTATAATATAGTTCTTTTAATCCATATGATGGATTAAAACCAATTTTACGAATGTGTAAATTCTTTGAGGAGTTGTTCTTTTTGTTTTTCTTTTCCATTTTTTTTTCCTCTGAATATTCTGAATCTGAAATAATATTGTTGTGATTTGGGATGAAAATAGGAGGAATAGCATGGCATAGATGATGATGTGTCTGTGGAAAAGAACTGTGATTGTGTGTGAGTATGCATGTCCATGTAAAAGAACAGAGAATTGCACATAATGTTTTCTGAATTCTCAATTTCAGCCAAACGTGATAGAAAGAATAGTAAGTATCTATCTCACTGATTGATTTTTCCTACTAAAATAGAAACTCCCACTAGAGATCTAGACTGTCATACTCTAGGTGATCCTGCTTAGCAGAGAGAGTGGACTTAGATGATCTCCAGAGGTCCCTTCTGTGATTCTGTAAATGAGGTTCCTGGATTAAATCTGAAATACTGTTGGGCCCATGGAAAATCACCACCCAATTATCATTCTGTAAAATAAATAATAATTTCAAGAAGCAAGACGCTTACCTTATTTGTTTCTGCTTACTCTTACTTTTTTGAAGAAGGAACAACAACAACAATAAAATTACTTACAAAATCATTTCTAGTAAAAGCTCCAGCAAGTTCTGTATCTTATTAAAAACTTGCAAGCAATACCTGAGAAACTAATTAAAGCCTAAGGGATACAGAATTCACTTTGTATAAATATCTAATTATTAAAAGTGTTTTAAAAATATCTGAGTAATGCATCAGGTTTCCCTTGTAATTACAGAAGTTTCACAAAAACAACAAGCTAGCTAATATTTCTGTACTGTACATTTCATTCTAAGAATGCTGATCTCAGCTGAAAATATCTATATATCCTCCTTTCCATCTTTTGCATAAGAAAATTGGATATTAATCTCACATTCTACTTTTCTCCATGTCACTAATTTGAAATATAATACTACAAGAATCACAGGTTATAAAGCAGAAATAATCATAAAGGTTTTACCTATTTTAGCTGGGGAAAAAAAAAAAAAAAAAGCAGAAGCACTGAATCATAACTTTCTAGCAGGATTCAGAACCTGCAGAAATATCCAGCAATTACAAAGTCCAGATTGGTGCTTCCCAATAAAAAGAGAAATTTAAGAATTATGCTGCGTTAATTTTTAAAAATGATTTTCTAAATACCATTAACATATTTGTTGTGAAAATGCTGTTCTTACTTACGTTTCATGTTCAATGGCCAGTGTATTAACTTAGGAGAAATAAAAAATAAACTTATGCAAGAGAGTAACTCACTAGTATTTTAGAACTTGTGTGGTTTCATACAATTTAAATATGCTGTCCTTACTAAAGAAAAATACCAAAGAGCATTGAAAGAAAAATCTCTCTCCATGGATTTTACTGATCTGGTGTCAAAAAGGAAATATGACGAGCACTAGAGATGTAGTATATATTAATTATATATATATATATATATTTTTTTTTTTTCTGTAGTGAAAAGGGACAACTAAGTATATTTTAATGGCAAGAGTTAGTTTTAAACTTTTTTTTTTTTTTTAACCTTTTATTTTTATTTTTCTTCATTATTTACAGACTTTTTATTATGGAGTTCTGGGGTCAGCTATCAAATTCTGGAATAATCAACATAGTCAGGATTAATGTAGCTTCTTTCCCCACTGACCTTTTGTTCAGATCAATTCACTATGTTCACGATGCAATAAAAGTCTTAACTTTCTGTACAAAGATAATGGACCAGATAGAAAAAGACAATCTCAAAACTGTCTACATTATTTGGTGGGCTGGAACACATAAACTAACAGTCTTACAACCAACACAAGATTTTCTACATAAAACAGTATAAGAAAACATCTCCCACATGCAGACCACAATTTTCCCTCGAGTTTTCCCTTTACGACCTTTTGACCACAAACTTGCACTCCTGAAACAGTAGGATCTGTAGGGCTTACCAAGTGTATTAGGTGGTTCCAAAGTTGATTTGACCCTAACTTCCATCAAATCCTGCTCACATGAGCTTGAACATGTCTACTGAAAATAATCTCTGCAAGGTGGCAGCATAACGTAGTCTCTGGTCTTTGGTTGTCAGTAGACATAAAGAGCAACTCAGGGACTCTCATTTTAGGTGTTCCCTGTTTGTCTCACGCTAGAATTAGTATTAAGTGGCCACAGATTTTTCCAATGGATTTAAAGGGGTCCCTGGAATTTGCATTCTCTGAATTACCCTGAAATGTCAAAGAAGCTGCAGGTAGGCGTAACATTCTGTCTAAACTTTCAAGCAAATGTTTCTAAATAATATTAGTAGTTCAAATAATATAACACATACATTGGAAATACATGGACAGTGACAATGTTTGTGGACAACACCTTATCTGAACTAAAAATAGTGAGTCTCTGTAATGCAGCAGCTTATATTAGAAATTCTTACAGTCACAATGAAAAAATAGATACTTTTTGGTAGTAGCTCATGCATCAGGGTTTTAGTATATCATCGCTAGATCAAGTCTATTCTTAACTAAAATTTACCAAGAAATAATTCTATGAGCTAAAAAAAAAGACAAATGTTCTCAACAGGACTTAGCTTTAGCTTAGGCATCAAGTGAATATTATCATGATTCATCTTTCTGATATAAGTGAAATGTTTCACATGAATCCAGTTCTCAGATGACTCTGGTATTTCCACATGCACTTAAAAGGAGAAATGGGAATTAAAATTTCATAATACATTTATCAAGGTCTTGCTGAATACCTTATTTTTCTTTAAAATAAAATCTTTTAGGAGAGCAGAGAATTAAGTTTTTGTTCCACTGAGTAGACTTGGTAATCTTCTCCTTAATATTCCATATCTCCATTTCTAAAAAAAAATATATATATATATAATAATAAAGTAGTATACTTTATTAAAGTATAATAAATAATAAAGTTTATATATATTTATATATTTTTATATATATTTTATATATATTTATATGTATATTTATATCTATATTTATATTTATATTATTTATAACATTATTAAATTATTTAATCTCTTGCTGTCTTCTTGCAAGTTTTGGTGATGTATTTGATACACAGGGGACCTTATTTTTTATCATGGGATTCTTCCTGATCTGCTGTGAAATTCAGACATACAGGATGAATCTAAGTAATAAACTATGAAAAGACCTAATTGGAAATAAAGTACTATTTCTCATGTAGAATTGTGAATGGATAAATATCTTATCAGATACTTGCAATCAATTACAAATTATGTGTTTGACATAATTGTGATAGAAATAATATTTTATCATATTACTTTTAAGTATACTTGATCTTTTCTGTCTACAAAATACATTTTTAAAGAGAAAAATCCCTTGAGCCCTTTGCATCGTATTTTCTCCCCCTCTTCCTTTGAGGAGGTGGAGTTGTTGAGGTTGAGGTTGAGGTTGTGGTATAGTTTAGCTGCCCACCAGGGTAAAACCACCATGTATATAATAAATTAGTAGACAATTATCCCTTGTCATTTTGTCTCTTGTCTAAAAAGGAGAGAAGGTACCAGTATTTCCTTGTTCAATTTTTGTTGACTTTATAGAAACAAACAAACAAACAAAACTCTGATATCAGAGAACAAACAATTCTCTGATATTTTGATGAAAACCCAAAAAAAAGGTTGTAATGAGGAAGAATAAAGCTATTCCTCATATAAGCTAGTCACTTATTAATCAAACAACTTTCTTTGCAAAAGCAAAAGCAGGTAAGGGATCTTCAGAGGTCAGAAGAAATCTCTTCTTCTGCTCTGTATGCCATCTCCCCTCTGACTCCTTTCTTGTAAGATCCTGCAATGTTACCAGAAACACCTCTGACCCCTCATTTGGGTGGTCATAAATAGGAAGTCAGATCCATTTACATTATTACTAGTAGGAGAAAAAAAAAAAAAAAAATGTTAGCTCAAGAGTGTGTGCAAAATCTCTCTCATTGACTCTAGACACCATTCTGAAATTTAAATGCTTTCCTGATAGACAGATAAATTTCTTTGAATAGCTCTTCTCTCAACATCTCTAAATTCAGAAAGGAAGAAAGGGAACTAACAGTTTTCAAAAATGGAACCTAAAATCTGGAAAGAGAAATGTAAAGCTTGAAGATTGTACAAAACAAAAACAAACAAACAAACAAAAACCATGAATATCTTGCTATAGTTCATATTAAAAAGACTTTCTATAGTTCATATTAAAAACATTTTTCAGCATATCAGAAATAATAATTTTTCCAGAGAGATGACAAGGGTGATAGATGGTCTTCTCAAAAATAGAACACTAAAGGAAAGATAAAGCATAATGGAAAAGCTAAATGAACTATTTGTATTAGAATTCACAGCAAGCTAGTTTATGGATATACTTATTCAATATTTTGTTCTTATAAAGAGAATACTACACAATGAAACAGAATAGTATATTTTAAAATAAATCAATAAAAGGAATATTATAAATTATTTAAATAAATCAAATATTTTATTTTTATTTTTATTTTTATTATTTTTTTAAAGAAATCAAATATGGAAACACCATACTGCTAAATGGTAAGCTATCTATCAGCTAAATTGGCCTTACTTTCAGGTGACAGGAAGACAAGTAAGGAAACAATTTTTAGAAAATGTTTCCACGTGGATGGAGGTTACAGACTGGTGAAGAAAAACAGGAGAACTGTTTTAACTATAAATAAATAAAGAAAGAAAGAAAGAAATTGAACATAGGGTGATAATCAATGGTATTTTTTTATATCAAGAAATTTTATATCAAGAAGTCAAAAATCTTGGAGAGTACTTTGAAGTTAAACTTGGTGTTATTGATAGGATGAATTTGGATTTTCAAAAAGATTTTTACTTTGAAAGTAAGACACTTTAGTTAATTAAACTTTTCTAAGATTTATTAGCGATACAATTTACTGCCTCACAGATTAGTAACTCTGTTGCAAGAAGTAAAGTGGAAGAATACATGTTTTGCAATACAGAGAAACATAATGGTTATCTGTACTGCAGCTGCCCTGTTCATTTTAATTCTAAAGTTAAGTAAAAAGTTGGATGAATAGCAAGAACAGAGAGTCTTTTACATTACAACATTTTCTTAAAGTAATCAGAACTAAAATAAACTATGGTAACATGAGATGAGGACAAGAAATCTTTATGCATATAAATGACGGGTATAAAGACTTCTAATTTCACCTAACATAGTGTTAGACTCTAAAACTGCTTTTATACACCTCTTTTATAATTAAAGAAAGGAGAATAGAGGTAAAGCACTAGAATTTTGGCTGTTAACTTACATGTATTTTCAGTCATTTGGACATTAAAAAAAAAAAAAAAAAAGCCAAAGACAGTGCTATTTCTAATCGTTGTGTATATGGTTTTATTGACATTATTTATCTTTGGAGTCTGGAATATGAACATAGCTCTACTTCATTTAGCAATATAGCCATAACCAAAATCTGTTACTATTCCTTACAGAAGTCCTGGATAGTTCTGTGAAAGTGTATGCTTAATTGTCTGCAGCACAAAAAATGAAATAAAACTCAGGAATTACTAGTTAAGAAGTAGACAAATTACAATGGCAGCCTATATTTTGCTATGTCATTCTTTAATTCCATGTTTCATTCTAGGCAATTCATCTCAAAAGCACTTTAATAAAACTAAAGAAGTAAGGTAGAAGCAACAAGGTATTTGGATGTATATTATGGCTTCCATATGATACGAGATAAAATTAATTAATTAAAAAAAAACAACAGAAATAAAATCTGACTGAAGGTCATAAAATCACAACTGACAGAAACCAGGTAAGTAGTTTATTATTATTATTATTATTATTAATATTATTATTATTATTATTATTTCTAACACGAGTGGTAGGGGACAATCACTAGGTAAGGTTATCAAGTTGTAGGTTAAAACCAAAACTGAAATTGGTCTATTCCACTGAACATAAAACTGAAAATGCCTGTCTTAACAGTCTTACTATGTCCTAACTGAAACCAGGACACATACTAAGCAACCTTCCTATTTCCTTCCTTAGAATTCTGCTTCTCAAATAGGTTAGAAGGTGATGGAAACAACGTATGACACAGTACAACACTGATGGCCATAAATACAGTTCTTGTTCCCACACTGTAATCCAACAGTTCCTGCCCAGTTGAACAGTATGGCAATGAAGCAGCAAGGCAGTGAATCTCACTTGATTTCAGGAGCAGAAACATTGAATAATGTAGGGCAACTGAGGCTTTTAACACAATCAGTGTGTTATCTGACTGATTCAGCAAAGTTAGAACAGTAATGCTCAGTAACTTCAATATCACAAATGACTTGCTGACAAGGCCCACAGATAATAATAGCACCAATACTTTCTGATTAGAACCCGATTGTTTCCCTGTGATGAGCTATTTGAAGTTTAGATTTGCATTTGGAATGGTATTTTTTTGAGTGAGAGCTCTACTAACTCTGCTTAAAATATTAATCCCTCTAATTACAGAGCATGATTGTTTTTGTATTATTTAGAGAATAGTAAAACAGAAGAATGGTTAAAAGAAATTAAAACAAACAAACAAACAAACAAACAATGAGTTATAGATTAAGAGAAGAGTACAGAGTATAGCTAAAATGAAAGAGAGAGGGTTAAACATATTCTCGTAGCTAAAACCACCACCACAAAAAAAGCATTAAATAAACCAAAATTAAGGAACCTTTTCTTTGGTTCTTTATCATCTCATGACACTTGGTACAGTGAGCATTCAACAAACCAACCCAGCTTTTTTGAATCATAAGTATATTGCAATGAACTGTATTTTCCCCCTCCATATTTTTTATTAGGATTTTTTAAATTGCTTTACTAAAGTAACAGAGCCTATCAGTGAGTCTGTTGTGTGTGAGGTTATGTAGAAGGAGAGTGGCTGCTCCTTTAAAGGTATCAGATCAAGGAGCTTTTCCAAGGCAACAAAAGAATAGTAAGAAAGGAGGAAGTGATGGGAACCAAACTTGGTCAGGAAATAAAACATGAGAATGCTTCTTCAGGCATGGTTTTCTGATTGAGGATTTCTGTAAAGGGATGATAACAATAAGCAAAATGCTGAGATACAGACCTGACAAAGCAAAAATGGAAACAATGGCAAGAACCTTTGCTCCATGGGAACAATGACAAACTATAGACACCACTTCCAAGAAGATTGACCTGGACTTTGCAGTGGATAAGTTTGTGAACAGCAAGGGAGGAGGACATCCATACTGGGAAGTTATAGAAACTGTATAACTCTGCAAACGCTTGTCTGTCTGAACCTTGTGCCTGATCACTGTCTGTCCAATGTTATATGTTCATATTAAATTTTCTCTTAAGTCTCTGTCTGTGTAACATACTATTATGTGATACAAGGACTGTGTGCTAGATACAGGTGCAACCTGAATGTTGGTGAGTGAAACTCAGTGCCAGATCCTGGAGTCAGGGTGGGGAGCAGGCACCGTGGCCTGTAGTACCAACTACTGGAGCAAGTGTGATAGCTTCAGTATCAGTTACTGGTGGGAACTCTGCATATGTGAGTGGAATGGGTGACATTTCCTGGAGTCAGATGAGGAGCATCAGCTACTGGGGCAAGAGGGGCATTCTACTCCCAGCCAGAGGGGTGGGTGTGGTGTGAGTTCCCAAACCAGCTAATGGAGGGGTCTGGCACATGTGAGGTGAATTTGCTGTTCTGCATTGGTGGCTGGAACAGGGCATTGCATGCCCAGTACCAGCAGCTGGGAAGGGAATGAATCTCTGAATCTTCCCCAAACCTGGTATGCATGGGGGGTACATGTGTATTTGCAAGTTTTATGCTGCTTAAGCTGTATTAGAATTTTTAAAAAATCTGTTTCTTCATGACTGATGTCTGTTGCAGAACTATCTGAATTCCAAACAGGAAGACAAACATATTCTTTGGCATCACTGCCTATGCTACATAATTCACAAATTAATCTTCTTATTGTCAAAAATTTATTTTAGAGGTTAACTTGACTAAGATTTCAGGCCATCAACTCTTTGCCTAGATGCAATGAAAGTACCTTAGTCTTTAAATGAATACCTTCAAGAATACAATTGAAGTATCTCTGTTTCTGATAATTTCTAGGATTTTCATTCTTTTCCCTTCCCCTCTCACCTGTTCCCTGTGAAAACTCACAGCTAAAATCCCAGGCTTCCTGAAAGGCATGCACTTTCTTTCTCAAGCTTTTCAATTTTGGAGCAATAATAAGTTACTGTGACAGTTTTAATAGTAATATAATAGAGAGAAGAGCATTTGCACCACCTCCACTGTCTCTGCTGATCTCTTCCTCCCTCAACAGCTTAATGATGAAGACATTATTTTTTTTTCCTATTTTCTGCCATTCTGGTTGTTTAGAAGGGTGTACATTGCTTGATATTACTGCCCCAGCAGATGGAAGTCTTTATATTAACTAGTTGAGACATAAATACTCAAATTTATGAGCAAGTCCTACTGGAGCACCAAGACTCATAAGACTAAAGTCTCTTAGGTTCCCTTCTAGGGAACCAGAAGGGTGATTAAAACTTTTGAAGAACAAAGATGCTACATGAACTCAAAACTGGAATGTGAAAAACATAATATGTATGCAGACTGTCTGCACACAATATAGGAAAAAACGTGTCTAACTGCAACAAGAAATTGAAATGGAGGTAGAATGATGTGTCTTGTTGTGTAACATTGTCCTGGTTTTAGTTAGGACAGAGTTAATTTTGTTCCTAGTAGCTGGTAGAATGCTATGTTTTGGCTTAGGATGAGAAGAGTTCTGATAACATGCTGATGTTTTAATTATTATAGAGCAGTGCTTACACCAAGCCAAGGATGTTTCAGCTTCTTGCTCTGTCCTGCCAGTGGGCAGACGGGGTGCAGCAGGAGCTGGGAGGGGACAGACGCTGGACAGCTGACCCAAACTAGCCAAAGGGGTATTCCATACCATCTGATGTCATGCTGAACAATATATAGGGGTGGCTAGCCGGGGGAGGGGGGACAGACTGCTCGGGGTTAGGCCGGTCAGTGGGTGGTGAGCAATTGCATTGTGCATCATTTGTTTTGTATGCATTATTAGTAGTAGTACTATCATCATTATTGTTATTATCATTATTGTTATTATTATTTTCCTGTCTTATTAAACTGTCTTTATCTCAACTCACGGGCTTCACTTTCCATTTCTCTCCCCCGTCCCAGAGAGGGAGGGGGGAGGATGAGCGAGGGTGTGGTGTTTAGCTGCTGGCCAGGTTAAACCACGACAGTCATTAACAACATTTTGCTAGTATGGACCATATTAGAGAACCATAATTAGAGGAAACTCTTAGGCTGCAGTCTTGCAAGGTTAACTGTACTTCTCTCAGTACTACCATACAATGCAAGGATTGCTAAGGTTTTTAAGCTTAGAGAAAAAAAAAAAAAAAAAAAAAAAAAGTAATATCTTTTATGTTGTATGTCATAGTATGTAAAATGATATAACTCCAAATAAATAATAGTGTAATTATTTGCTAAAAAAAGAATACTTCTGGTCCAAAGGATGTATTTATATTTGAATTTGATTTAAATTTCAATGACAAATAAGAGTGTATTTTGCAGTGCCAATTAGTCTAAATATAATAACAGGTTTTGGCTCCTATTCCCAAGGCTAGTTTAGACTTAACATACAAAGAATGTAAAACATTTGAAAGAAGGCACCTGTCTGTACCAAGAGAGCTAGAGCATAAAGTAGCTTTGTTTTTGCCAATGCAATCAACTTGGGTGCATTCCCTGCTGAAGGCAACCTATCTGACAACATATTAATTTCAAAATATAATGCACAAAATTAATTGAGAAAAAAATTCACTCTCTAAAAAGGATTCAGCCATGAATCTTATCATTTGAGCTGGATGGTTTGGATGCATAGTCATGAGTAGTCCTACTATCAACATTTTCATAGTTATATAGAATGACTGGAAAATATATATATATATATTATTTTTTTATTTTTTTCCCAGAATTTTTTTCCATTCCCTTCTGATTTTTTGACAACTCAAATTGAAAACATGCTGTGCCTTCTCTGTAGCTGGTGTTCAGTGGGTACTGTGTCAAGATGCAGGGCAGCTGTGAGAGGTTGTGCAATTGCTGTGAGGGGAGTGGAAAAGAGCAGGAGCAGCTGTCACTGCAGCACTTGTATCTTGCCAGGAATTCAGAGCAAACTCTACAAAACAATGTTAAGGATTGTTCTTTTGTTCTGTTTTCAAATACCATAAAAATTATTTATCCACAGAGTTTACTCTCCAAAATACCACAAAGAGTGGTTAACCTTAGAAATTTTGTTTTAGCTTTAGGTGCCCCAAGCAACATTAAGCTGGAAATTTTAAGAAAGCTTCTGAACAGAGCAGAGAGAATTTGTAATAGCTTTCCAGACTGAATAATCTCCAGTGGACTACATTGCATGTTTCTTGTTATGTATTTCAGTAGAAGGAAGAAAGAAACAAAACAGGATATATTATTGTTTTGTTGTTCACTTTGCTTTTCTGTTAAGTAATCTTTACTATTCAAGAAATACAAAATGCAGAAAAACCTAGTAACAGTTATTATTGTTATATATGCTATGTATTTATTATTGTGAAAGAATGTTTATCAAGTATCTTAAGTGGATTTTGGTCTTGGAATTTAGGCAATTGGAAGCACACACTTCAGGCTAATGTATTAAGGATAGTTCTCCTGGATATATCATCAATATGTTTTTAACACAAAAAAATAATAATGTCTTTAGTGGAAACAAAAATCTGTGGCTTTCATAATCACATGCAGTTAGCTATTAAGTAGGAATTTTAAAGACTTCAATGGCATCAGTCCTTAAGTTCAAAGTATATACTACAATTAGATGAGAAGTCTCTTTATAGTATTTATGACATTTATACTTTCATTCATATTTTAATCTTAGGAGAAAAATACATTTAATTTACTAAACATTACACTTTGGGAATATTTAGGAAAATATATATTATATTTAACATATATTCTTGTCAGATGAGAAGAAAAACAATTTTTTTTGAAAAAAAAAATCTGCTCAATAATTTTAAAGAACTGCTGATAAAAGGAGGTAGCTTCCTTAAAGGAATAGTTTTGATGGTCTTATGGTAGATATTAATGCTAAAAATACAGTATCAGTTTTTGACTGTTCCTAATTAATTCATACTTCGGTAGATAATATCCTAAATATCTGAATGTATGATGGGAATATGTAGATTTTTTTTCCTTATTTTGTTTTATATCGGTAGCTATACTTCTATGGAAAATTTTTGAAGAGTGTAGATGCTTCAAAAACAAAGAAGCAGGAAAACCCTTGATTTAATAACCTTATATTTTTTTCCTCTACTGTCAGCTTTCTATTGTGTCCAATATTTTATTTATTTATTTTAAATAAAAAATGCTTTACATAAAAAGGATGAATTTTGGAGCTGAAATCATAGGGGAAGCTTATTTGATATATCAGATCTTTAGAAACTAAGAATTGTTACGAAGGCTAAAATTCAAGGTCAAGTAATATGCTCATCAGCTGTTCGAGTATGTATTTGCATAATCTTTGAAGTGATTTGTTTTTAAGACTAAGAGGAACATTTAGCAAAAAGAAGTTGAAACTCAGCAGAACCTCTTGCAGTATTCTGTGACAAAAATATGCAAGTCTAATCAAACTAGTCACATCACATGATAGTAGACTAGAATGTATCATCAAGAAAGGTGAAAATATGATTCAGAAACAGTGATTTAGCAGCAATGAACACATGCCTTTTCATGGATAGTTCTGCAGTTCATTATTGATAAATTGTTGCTCATATTCATTCTGTGGCTAAAGACTGATAAGATTCTACAAAGAATTATCAAAAGCAGAAGAGAAGACATTGCAGTTGTGAACATAAAGGGGTGCTCAAAGCTGGGCTCAGAGATAAGAAGCAGAGGGCAGCTACTCAGAAACACAAATCTTGAAAATAAACAAGGATTTAATTGTTCATGCACAAATCCTTAGTGTTTAGGTTTCTAATGTCTAATGTGAACTCTTAAGTGGATTTCTAAGCAGGACATAGAATGATACGGGACAGTAAGTGATAGGTTGAGTTCATTATAACAGAAACCAATTCACTGGAGTTTAGAAATGAAAGTGTATTCTCAGTTTGTTAGTGTGGTGATTCCAAAATCTTCTCATCTCTATTCACATACTAATGTGAATAGAGGTTGGTAAATATTGCCTTACTGCTTGTTTGTCTTTTTCCCACTTTCCCTCTTTTCTCCCCCTCTCTTCTTCCCTTTCTTCTCTTTCCACAGTAATATTTTCTTATAATTTTTGTAATATTGGTGAGATGTTCAAAAGGTCATAGTAACCCTTGTTTTGTTCTAGGTTGAGCTGTCAGTTTCACTAGCACCATTTGATTGTGAATCTCTGAATTAAACACATCTATCTAACTGTGCAGCCATCTATTGACAATGCCCAGTTGAAGAGTAAAGTCCCTTTAGGTCTTTGTTCTGACAAACAGAAACAATTAGAAGAATGATTCTTAGTTTTAAGGACCTAGAACATTTTTTTGTCATGACACTGCCCAGCCTCCCCCAGGGTTCCTCCACCCTGTCAACAGCCCAGAACTTCATTTCAGATTCCAGAGCCATCAGTCCTTTCCCCAGCAAAGACACAGCAGAGCTGGTTCCCAGCTTCCCACAGCCCTGCACTGCCTGGCCTTGAGACTTGCTGAGCCCATGTTGTCACCAAATTGTATTGAATGAATGTTATCTGCATTAAAAAATGTAACTTTTTTTGTTTTGTTTTGTTTTGTTTTTCAGGATGCACCTGCTGCTTTGTCTAATAACATCTCCTGTTCTTTAATGGTTCAGAGTTACCAGTTGGTCAAGATATATCTTTCTTAACTCTGGAATTTATCACTGTCTTTCATTTCATAGAGATAGTTTTACAGACTTTTCTTCTTTCTGATATTTTTGAATGGCAATTTTGCTTTGCAAGTGTTATAATTGAGCATATAACAAAATATAAATCTTAAAAAAAAAAAAAAAACTGGAAATATATTCCAAACAGTTTCATTTTACACATTACTTCTTCCCTTACCAAGTTTTACCACTGACTGTATTCTATTTCTAAGCATGTATATGTTACTTTTATTTAGTAAGAAATTTTCAAAGGATGTCCCCCTTCTGAGATCATAGCATTTGACTATTAAAGAAATTATGGTAAGTATGTTACCTTAACTGACCAATGTTTTAATCTCCAAGTTATAATTAATTTGACAAAATCCTGAAATATAAAAGAAAAATCAGGAATAATCCTTAAACAGGTCAGAGAAATGTTCCTGTATTAGCTATAAGTGTCACACCAATTTAATAACTCTGATTACTTAAGAAGACTCTCACCTTGAATTCCCATAAATTTTGTTAAATGAAATCCAGTTTAGGTGTATTGAAAACATATTGAAGTCTTTTTAGTTCTGATGTAACACCTACTGATTTCATTGAATTGGAATGTTCCCTTCAACAGTTTCAAATAATGTTTGAAGTTCAGTATTCGGAATGTGCTGTTAAAACTTTTAACCTCATATGAATTACAAAGATATTGATAAATGAATCAGTTTTGCCTGTTATTCTTTACGTGCTAAAACCGAGGGTAATTTGTTTAAAACAAATCTGTCTTTTGAGAATGACAGTTTTCTGAACTGAACTTAAAAACTCCAGATAGGATATATAAATCCATAGCCTTGCAAACTCTCTGTGTCCACTTATGCATGTCTATTCCATTCTGTCATAGCTAACGCAAGTACAAAAAAGTTGTCCATAAGATTTTGCTATTTATTATGTAGGTTGCAAGCTTAATTTTTCATGTCTAAACAAAAACTGTAAAAAATAGTTCTAAAAGACTTGGGAGCTCTTTTTGTTGTTGTTGTTTTTGTTATTTAAGAGCTAGGATGCACAATTAAAATACTTTCAAGTAGTTCCATGGAGGAAAACAAACAACAAAAACCAGCATTTAAACCTAATCTCTCCTACATGTGTGCTTATGTACAAACCTGAAAATCAATTCAAAACAAACAAACAAACAAAAAAAGACAAAAAACACTTTAGTAGTTGTATTGCTCTGACACGTGAAATCCAAAGATAACTTACTAAATTCTGCTTGCAGCTAGACATCTGCTCCTGTCCATAGCACATCAATCCTGAGCAGATGGTACAATTTAAGCCTGACTCTACAAAGCGTTTAGAAGAAGATTATGTTGCCACTTGATTACCAGCTAATTCTGGAAGAAGATGCAGCAAAGTAGGGAACATTATTGAAGAAAAGAGGAAGAACCAGAAGTGGAAACCCACTGTATTACTGATTCTGAGTTAGATTGAACTAGATTAGGAAAAGCCATTTGATCTAAAAGCAACAGGGTGATAAAAGACAATCCTCCTCTTTCCTTCTTCTTTTCTGGATACCCACCTCCAATCTAGTAACTGCTGCATGCTCTTTGTCCTGTACAACCTGTTCCCTGATACACAGTATTTAAAAGAAAGGATCAGGTTTCTATTTAAAATGTTTTGTAAATCCTAATTTAAGATTCACAGCGAAATGAGGCAGGAGTTCACAGGTGGTAGAAAAAGAAACAATAGAAAAACCAAGTGTTCTGAAATAAGAATAGTTGGTGCCTTCTGAAAAGGGATAAAAGAATCTGGGGAAAATAAATAAATAAATAAATAAATAAATAAATGGAATGTTGGAAAGTTTTAGAAAAATGATTCAATAATTAAATCTTGCTCCTCCTGAATTTTTAATGGTTTTGATTCAATAGACTTAGTTGTCTATGTCTTAACAGAAAATAAAGCCAGATAATGACATTTTCTTACCCCAGTATTATCCAGGGTACTCTACCCCAAAAGTAAAATGTTTCCTTTCTGTGTGACTGTAGCTTGAAAATCACTGAGACTGTACTACAATGAGAAGTGCAAGATCTAATTCAGGAATCAAATATTTGACCTAAACCTTGGCTTAAATAATTGTGAGGGGACATCTGTAAAAAATAGAAACTGAATAGAAACTTTCCATCTGTAGATAAGTATCTAACTGATTTTCTGAATGCCTTCACTGCTTACTGGCTTCTTCCTACTTAAAAGCTATATATTTCATCTGCCTTAAGTGTTCCTTTGAGTTAGATCTCAAAGTCTCAAATAGTCACTCAAAACTTCTATTATAGTCAGTGGTGATAAATAAGTGTGTAAAAAGTGAAATTAAACACATGAAATCATAATCAAATGAATTACATTCCCATTTCTCTCTTGCAATAAAAGCAATAGAATCAGCAGTCTGGGATATATAAACCTTTGGATACATAGACCTAATATTAGTGTTAAAGATAAAGTTAGAGCCAATTCCCACTGAAGACAACAAAAGGAGAAATTACATTCTATAAACTTTCGTTTGTTCTTATGTGTTTTGTGTGTATGTTGAAAACTTTCCATAGTTTCAAGATACCATTTTTAATGATATCTTATTGTGTTCATAATAATTAATATTTGTCTGTTAATAATGCTGCTCTGAAGGAACTTAAAAACAAGCAGCTTCAAATACCACATTCGTCTAGCTCGGTGAAAATCCCAAATAGAACTAATTTTTACACAGATTTTAATTGATCTAGAATTTTGGAAATCTTTGTACTGAACTGATCTTAAAACTTATAATTTAAAACATTTAAAAAATAATCCTGATTTATGACCTGCATATCACAATTACAGGGAAAAGAAATATTTGATGATTCATTATTAAAAAGTGGGGAGAAAATAAAATTGTAAACTAGAATGTTGCTGAAGGACCAAAATTAAGCCTAGTTGGACAAATGAAGAGTTTTCAATGAAATATTACAGAATATTTTATGAACAAATAAAGGAGATATATCTGTAAGCAACATACAAAAGTTCACAGAAGTGGAACCTGCAACATTGATAAAACCTGTATGACTATGTAACCACCATAATTTTGGCCAAAAATCAGACACTATTTTTTATTTGTTTGTTTGTTTTTGTAAACAGAAGAGATCTGACTCCGTACAAGAACCTGTGTGAAAGTTGTTGAAGATGCTGAAACAGTGCTGCATACTTTGTTAATTGGAGACGGAAGACAGTAAAAGTAAATCCACAATGGAATATGGATGTGCAAGATATATTACACTTTGACTCAGGTAAGTTAGGCTGTTAATGAAATAGTATTATGTGTTTTCAATTTCAGTGTCAATACATATGTATACATATATACATATGTAGTTCATTGTTCATTTCATTTTTAAACTAAATTTAATTGGAGAGCTAAAACAAAAATCAGTCCCAGTCATGCAGTTCTTTCAGGTAACTAGCACATATTTAATTCTTTTTTATTACTTTTTGAAGATTTCTTTGTCATTTTTTGCTAGTAGTGAATACTATCTCCCTTCTCTATAATCCTTCTTTTGTGTCAATAAACTGATGATCAGAATCAAATGCAATACTATAGATACTGAACATTTATCTACATATTAACTGCACTGAGTTCGGTGATGTTCCTTGCAGTATAACATCTTATATGAATATCACAATGAACTCTTTCATACTTCCAGACAAGTTATCAAAATGGCTAACAAAATTATACCTAAAATTGTAGCACTTCATCACATACTTTCTAGTTACTTTTCTTCTATGATATCTTTTTTTGTTGTTGTTTTTCTTTTTTTTTTTTTTTTCTGTATTCAGATTTTGTTTTGTAATAGCAAAAATTTATATTTTTCAAGAAGTACTACAGTACAAACTACATAAATGGACATACTTTCTTATCAGAATATCTCAGTATCCGTAATAGCAGAAGCAGTAGAAAAAAATAAATTGTTACTATTTTATGGACATGCTAGCTTATTTTATAGTTAAAGAGTAAACAATGTAGCTTAATATCCAGGTTTTCTTACAATTGAAAAACTGGATGTACACAGTCTCAAGCTAAATGAAAATTAAGCTCAATTAGAATGATAGGTGTGGAATGAGCATAGAAGAGATTGCTGAGAAAACTATAGTAGAGGTCTATTACTCATATCTTGCACTGAGAATAAAAACACTTGGAATGGGATGTATGAACAAATAGAATGAATTCAAGAGTGGGAATAAAACAAACTTTAAATAATTTTGAAATATGAAATAGTCAGAGAGTCCAAAAATATCAATTATTACTTTGTGCAGTAAAAAGGAGAAAATGTCTGTATGGGTTGCTATAAATCCTGCACACTAGAATACAGGGAGTCAAAGTATGCTAGTAACTGGACTATTTATCTTGGATTATTTATAGCTTTCAAAAAATTACCAGTTTCTAAGAAATGACTAGTTATACTGGAAGTCATACAGAGTTCTTACCATTGCTTGATGGAAGAGTTTTTTGCTTTACTTTGCTTGATGGAAGAGTTTCAGCCTAAGAGAATTTCAGCTGAAGATATGAAGATATGCCACTAAAACTAACTAACTGGAAGAAAGCTTCAGTGACTTCAATTCCTCCGCCCCCCCTACCCCCCAACCCTACCCCCTGATATTTTGAAATACATCAGATATCCTTTATTCTTCCTAAAATGTATTTATGTAAGCAATTCACCTAAAACAAATTAAGTAACTAGAGAATTCCAGTCTTTCCTGAAGAGTATTCCCCTCAGGCAAGCAAGCAATTGCAGAACTACCCTGTCACAACATATCTCTGTAGAACAGATGATTTACCCTACCTAATAACCAAATGGAGAGAAATTGCCACAAAACTGTTTTCTCATTTCATTTTTTCTCTAACTGATCTAAAAGGTTTGACAAAACACGAGAGACAAGGAGACATGAAAATAAGGTTTCACTAGGGGTTTAACCACTTCACAGAGGAATTAATTAGAACACCCAAGAGGTTTGTGTCACATATCTCTTAATGATTCCAAATAAGAAGTTAATTTTAATTTGCCATCCTCAGAGTACAGCAGGATTCAGAAGAGGGTAAAGTGATGTGTTACTGCATTTTTTTTGGGGTCCACATAAGTAGCCAGATCCCTGTGACACTCTCACCTTCTTCCCACACCTTTGCTGGCCCCTGGGTTAGAACCATCTGTGACCTCCCTCCTTTGGTCTTCTTTAATAATTGTGATGGTACTGTTTCCCCCTGAGAGGTGAAAAACACAGCCAATCCCTCCACCCCACTTATCTTCAGAGGAGGAGGAAGACCAAATATCCCTGCCTCACTGCTCTGGTTCCCCACCAGTAGCACTTAAGCTCATTGTCTAGACCATCTTTCTCTTTCCTCAGTTTCCACCAAAACCTGATATGCAAAGATATAACCTCACATTCAATCCTTTTACCTGAGGACTCTCAGCCCTTCTTTCCTATTCTTCTTATGTTTTGCAGCTAAACATTATACCACATCTTGTCCACACAAGCTTATACTTTGGAATTTAGGACTTGGCAAACAACTTGGGAAAAAGCTATTGTGACTTCACCTCCTCACTGTGCCAATCCCTTCATCAGGCAGAGGTTCTGCTGCAATTTCAAATCCTTGGGCCTAACACACATCAGTTCCCACACGACAGACACTTATGACTAATATAAGTGGTACCCTCCTTCTGGCAGCGTATAAAAATGATGCTAAAAAGATTCAAGACCAAGGAAGAAGAAACCTTCAGGACAAACACTGTATTGCTTTCAGTGAAAAGCTTAGCATGCTGGTGACTCAATGTAGAAATACATAGGAAAGATTAATATAGCACCACAGACACAAGTTGGTACTACGAGGTTTGTATATAGCAGTTTTAATTATATGATTATCGTGGATGATTAATTAATAGTGAGATACAATTAAAATTATTATATGGTTTCACATATTGTTTTTCTATTTTAATTATAATGAAGTATAACATACACAACTGCATAAAGAATAACTTTTTGTTTGCTTGAAGCTAACTCCCATTATCTTCATTATTCTTCATTCATATCATCATTCATTTGGAATCAGTTGTAGTTTTGGGAGAAAAGTTAAATAGTCTGCCTTTCCCTTCACCTGTGATCCTCAACAGCACAAAAAAAAAAAATAAAAATCAATATTATCTTTACATAAGTTACAAAATAATTTGCTCTTTAAACTTAGGGAAAAAAAAAATGCAAAAACACAGCATACTAAACTCCTTACTCAAAAATGAATCAAACCAGCTTACCAAAGCTCTGAAGCAAGCAGTAATAACTGCTTGTAACTCCACTTTTCTCCACTATTTCTCCACTTTTACATTACATAATACTTGCTGTTGAACAAGCAAAAAATATTAGAACTTCTTTTTTACCAACATATATAAGATATACAAAATCTGTGCAGTTTCAGGTTGGTAAAGCAGAAAATAGACTGCTCCTGCAAATTGGAATTTTGTATTCCTGCTGATACTGCAAGTTTCCTTCCCTCTGCAGCTCTGCTGAATATTTTAACATCTTTTATGGTATAGATTAAGTAACTACTGATTGTGTAGAAATGTTGCAGCTTTTAAATGTTTAATTGCAGTCTTCAGTACTAAAACTGATTCACAGCCAATGAACAGTGAACCTAAGACAAATGTGAAACATAATAAAAGCAAAAGGTCTGCTAACTTTAAGACTAGTATAGGAAAAATCCTGACCTCTTCATCATCATAAATAACTGTGTGTAGACAATGCATTTCTGATTTGCATACATTTGTATAAAGAAATATTTCTTAGGGTGGAAAATCTTAACATGAGATTTTCTAACTCATTGTTTTAATATATAATAAATTATACATAATAATGCTTATATTTGGACATTCATGTCTCCAAATGAAGTCCCAAATCTTCATGTTTGCACAGTAGTTCATCGACCTGTCGGTAATTAGTCATTTATTTCTTTCTTAGTTACTTAGTTGCTAATTACTTTAAAAGATGGGCACAAATTGCCTTAGATTTCTTTTTATATTTATTTGTTTAGTTATTTTTATCTACATTTTAAAGTATTAGTGTTTTTTCTGCCACATGTAATTTAATCATCAGTGACAAAATAGTTATTAATGAAACACGGCTTTTAATTTAATGTAGAGTCTTCTGCATTAAAAGACTGCAGATTTGTGGAACAGCATCTTTACTTTGAGATCTCTGGGTAGCAGCCTATAAAAAATTGAGATTTGGATGATATTCTTAAGTAAAAAAGGATTGTGCCTGAGTTGTATCTTGCAACGTATGAAGTCACTCAAAGAGAAAAGTGATGGCCTAGTTGTTATAAAACATTAACGTTCTGATTTAGAAGTCTTTCACATCCATTTTGCACTGCAAAAAATTACTATGTGCAGTACTGAGTAAAATGAAATCAAAGCCACTTATCTTTAATTTAAAGGCAGAAGTATTGGGGAAGAAAGGATTTATTTATTTATTTATTTATTTATTTATTTATTTATTTATTTTGAAAAAGCATTTCTGAGACAGCTTGTCATCTTATGAGAATACACTCGTAACTTGAATGAAGAAAGAAAATAACCCCAGTGAAATGTTAGTTTTTGAAATAACAAAGGTTTTACCTTTCTTTCCTTCTTTCTTTCTTTTTAATAACAAACACACACACAAAAAAGAAACAAAACAAAACAAAAAAATAACAACCATAGTTAGAACCTAGAGTCAGCTCTGATTATAATATTATTTTGTAGCAATGAGATGGGAAAAATTACCAGACTGTTTTTATTTCATTTATTTATTTATTTATTTATTTATTTATTTTATTTTTATAAATAAAAATTTAAAAGGTTATTTGGATGGTCAATATTACTGAAACAGAAAAAAGAAAAAATCTTTAAGGCATCTAGAGAAATACTCTTGCTGTATTTCTACCTCTTCCTCTACTTTCTTTTCAATTCCGCTTCTTCTGATATGTGTCCAGTCAACATCTTGCTTGTATCATCATTCTCTCTGTATTGTGGCAAGACAAGGTTCAGAATAATTTTGAAGACAAGTGTCTTTAAAATTATAAAAAAATAAAAATAAAAACAAGCACACAAATAAAAACACCTATGAGAGCAAAGTATAAATAGATCCAAAATAAAATTATAGATGTAACAATATGCAACTGGAGTGTATCAAAGGTAGCTGAAACTAACTTCTATATATACTTTTCTCTGATGAATTCCATCTCTACAGCTCCCATCTTTACAACTGTTCACCCTGTCCAATTTTTACCACCCTGCAAGCTCTTGGTCTTTTTCTCCCACTCTTCCCTCCCACTATTTTCTTTCCTTTATGCTCACTCCCTGGTCTGGGCCCTGGAAGATTGAACCTGACAGTGGGCTGCTGCCGATGCCCCCAGCCTGGTCTGGGGACAGTGCAGAAAGGTGCTAGAAGACAAGCTGCTCTCCTTCATCTGCCCAGCTTTGTATTCATAACAAAAGAATATTTATCTGTTGATGAAGGATTTTTTGGGATGACAGTAATTAGGAAGAAAATACAAAGGAAAAGGTTCAAATGATCAGTGACAAAAGACTCCTGATAGCTTCCAGAAATACTTGTTTCTTAAAGGTATTAGCTTTAACCATATGTAACGGTTTTACTGCTAGCAAAACCCAAACATCTCTGCAAAAAGTTAGCGTCAGTGTTGTGGCTGCTTTCTGGCAAGGGAGAGTAACATGAGGGCTATTCAGCTTGCTGCACTCTCAGTAGAAGTTGGAGGGTAAGCGTATTTTACTGAGGAAGAAAGAATGAGGCTTGCTCCATATTTCATTGGAAATTTGGGGGGTGGGGGAGGTATTCTGTTGAGGAAAAAGAATGAGGTGCTATTTACCTATTTTGACACGTACAGAAAGAAACTAAAACTAATAAAATGTCTATAACTAGTTCTTAAAATGGGCTGAAAAAGAATTCTCTTTTTCTCTGAACGAAGACTTTATAGACAAAATACATCAGTTTTAATCTCGGGTACCCACCTAATACTTAAAACACACAAGATTAAAACTGATGTATTTTGAAATCAAGAAATCAAGTGGACCAAAAAGAGGAACTATTCAACTATAAGAATGCTAAAAGAGTAGTTTCTCAATGATAAGTTTGTAGATTTACTTAATGTCACATTTCTATTAACTAATTTGGAATTAAAAATAGTCATTTCCTGATCACAAAGTGTGGAGAAGACCAGAAGATAGCTAGTCTTTCAATACTTAAAGTAGGTTTACATGAAAGATGAAGAGAGACCTTTTATGAGGGCCTTTGTTAATGGTTTTAAATAAAAAGAGTATGGATTTAGATTAGACATAAGGAAGAAATTATATATTATGAGGGTGGTGAGACACTGGAATGAGATGCCCAGAGAGGCAGTTGGATGCCCCATTCCTGGAAGCATTCTAGGCCAGCTTGTGGCTTTGAGAAACCTAATCTAGTGGAAGGTATCCCTGCCCATGGTGGGGAAGGAGTTGGGACTAGACGATCTTTAAGGGGCCTTTTCCAGCCTATTTCATTCTATGATTTTATGACTTTTTCTCCTATTTTTAAAGAGAAAAATTGTCCTTGGAGACTGGACTCATATATGGAGTCAAACAAACTGAATTTTCAAAAGATTAGTAAAAGTTTATGAATTAGGAAAGAAGGAAGAGAGGGAGGGAAGAAGACACACTGTTCCCAAGTGGAATGTTATTTAGTTGAAAATAACAACGAATAAATTAAATTAATTATTTGCTCATTGAAAACATTGAAAACATTTTTAGAGTAATATGTGCCAATATGTGTCAATATGTCAATATGTCAATTCCTGCAAAAGTTGGGAATATTGATTACTATATAACCTTAATTTATATAAATTAATAATATGGTTTAAAAAAAACAAAAAACAAAAAAAAAAAACCATAAATATATGGTTTTGATCTGTAATTTGCAGAAAATATTAATTTTAATAGATGCAAGGAGATACTAATGTGTTTAGGAGAAATAAAAGTATTATTATGAAAGACTAAAAATAGTGTTCTTTTTTAACTGAGTAAACTGATGTATGGGAAGCTTTTGGAAACTCTCTAGAAAGGTTTATTCATTTATTTTTAGTTAATGAAGAGCTTTTTAAGTTAAAAAGGAAATATGTCTTAAAAGGAAAAAAAAAAAATGAAAAGAAAAAAAAGAGGATATATTATGTCCATTAATAAATTAAAGCTGAAAATTATATATCTCTAAATTTGCCCTAGAGAAATTTCAGTGAGTAGTTGTGTTTTAAAATACACTTCAGTAAATTCACAAAAAATTTGTAATATGGGCATAATTAGAACATTTTGCTTTCTTTTTTTCCACATCTAAGTTCTCATACAGCTTGTCTAGTTCCTTTCCCTTTCCTCTTTCCACCAACACTGTTGAGATGTAAGAAATACTACATTTGACATGAAAAATTTCCAAGGCAGGGAGAGTTAGTTATCTTGGCAAGGCCAAGCTGAGGCAAGCTAAAACTGAAATTTAAGTACAAATATTTAAATCACAAGTTCATAATAATTAAATAAAACATTGTAACTGAGTTTTCAGTATGTTGTGGTTTACCTATTATTTTAATGCTTGGCCTTTACTATTTGGCTTATTTAAATCAAATGCTGTTGTAGACAGATCAGCTTTTGTCTAATAGAAGCTACTTATCCACCATGTCTTCCTGCAACAAACTAATTTTCAAAAGTATTCTAAGAGATAAAACAGCCATAAAACATTCAAAGTTGTTGCCAAGTTGAGTGCATAAAAATAAAATGAATGAAAGAACACAAGGGGAAGGTAATTGATATTTTAATATTTAAAGTATGCTTTTAAATAACTTTTCAAACTTATTTTTTTTTGCATTTTTTTTTTCAGCAAATTTTAAACAAGTACCTCCGTGTAGTCCTTTTTCAACACAGCCTCTAATTGTCCTTGACACTCTCTATAAATTTAAATTGCAGACAGCATTGCTCCACATAGTCAAAAACTACTTAATTCTTTAGGCAGAGGTACACAATATTTTTACAAAGTCCTTCACACAATGGGAGGGAAATAAAAATAGGGATGGTAGGAAAGTTTTTAAAGGTAGAAAAGAGGCATTAGCTATTAAGAGAAATGACACAGAGAAAAATCTCATGATTAATTTGGTAGGCTTAAATATGTATATTTATATTTGTACATAATTTTGGCTAGTGTAATATTCCAAAATTCTCTGGCTTCGATCTTGACTAGATTCTGGTGGGCACTCTAAGTAAAATTGATATCAAACAGTATACTGATGCTTGAGAGAACTGAGAGTTGTTAACTTTTATTCATGACTAGTACAGAAGAGTACACATGCCTTTCATCTTCTATGGCCATTTACTAAGTTATCTTTTCTTTTTTTTTAAGTTTCCTATTTAAATATTATATAAAGAATTATGATTGCTATATGATAAGCAAGTATGCATGCACAATACTGTTGCTAAGTGAATACAAAGTTTTTATTTCATATTGTATCATTCTTGCACTTAACATCACAAATACTATATCCTTATGTGTGTATAAGAACTTATGTGTGTATATACTCTACTAAGTATAAAATACATACCCTACCAATGACATTTTGCCTATCCCAATTAATCAAACACTCTGAAAAAAGATGTATCTTTGATTTGTGAAATTTTCCAAGACATTTCCTAAAATATGCTACTTTTTGCTATGCAGCTCATGGATCTATATGTATAAAACTGTAGGAGAATAATCGTTTAAAAAAAAAATACTGCTAAGGAAGAGAAAAACTATTATATATTTACTAGGTCACTTCCATATGTATGGAGGAATCCTCTTAATTAAATATTGTGAGAGACAAAATAATTTATTTATCCCCATACTGCATCTTGTGCATAGTTAACATTCATATTTTTTCTATGCAACTCTTTTTAAGCAAGAACTTCTTTTCCTCCCTCAGGAAAAGGCAGACAGCACCAAACATAACAGGACTCCCACTCATTTAAGTTCTGTAGAGACTACTGCAGTTCTGTCTAGAGTCAGTATTGATACCACATAAATAACATTGTCAGTTCATCTGATTGCTGTCTAGTAGATAAAGACTGCATCTTACTCAACAACTATGAATACTATTTAGTCTGAAGGTCCCACAATTTATGTATATTAAACAGTGTTCTGAATACCCTACTGCTCACTTGTGCCTCTGTTTTGGTGAACAGACACTTAATAAAGCAAATCTGAAAACCCTAAAGCTGTCCTGAATGACTTCTTCCATGTCCTTTAGCATAACATAGAGGAAAGCAAGAGCTATAATCTATATAGAATTTATGCAGAGACAAATCTGCAGGGTGCTGATAGAGCCTCCTGAAATCCTCCTGCTCCTTTCACAATAGTATAAAAACTGAGAATACATGAGACTGAGAAACTGAAACGTGAAAACTGAGAAAGATACTGAGTACATGAAAACTGAGAAAAAAATTGTGACCTTTGAGCATCTGCAGTCCACAGGCAGCACAGCTAGGCTGAGCCTAACAGGCCACTGGATGCTGCTGTTGCTTCAGATTAATGTAGCAGTAAACTCAATAAACTGGCTGCTGAGTCTGTAATTCATGGAGACAAAAAGTTCAGAACAGTACTTTTGCTTAGTTTTAATTACCTTAATCTTATAGTGACTGATGTCATGTTTTCAGAGCATGTACTTTGTGCTCAGGGAAGATCACTTATCAGACAGCACTTGTTTTTTTTTTGTTTGTTTGTTTGTTTGTTTGTTTTTGCTGATACTAGTACCCACCATGTCACCTTTGAACTACTGATTTTGATTTCTTTTAAAGAGAAAGGTGATATTTTTCCTTCAGGTAGAAGCAAAATAAGCAAACAAGCAAACAAACAAAAAACAATTTGTAAAACGCTTGGGCATGCCTCATATTCAAAGTAGAATTGCTCTGTTTTAGATTTTTTTTTTTTTTTTCTGCTCTTATCTCCTTCTACTGTAGTAAGTGTGAGATTAATATCTATTAAGATGAATTATAAATGGAACATGCAGAAGCGGCTGTCTGATAGAATATTAAAACATCTATTTTTTGTGGAATGACTGTCACTATCTGAGAGATTTATGAATACTGAGATATATAACTGAGTTTGATGTGATCAGGTTGGCTACTTTTGCCATTTTATAATAATTGAGTGCTATGCTATTACACAATGCTCTTATAACACTTGTTACACCATTTTTTATCAAAATGTGTTTTCCACAGGATCTAAATATGTATACATGTACATATATATATATATATTATCAAGGATTCTAATTATATTACAGCAAATCTGGAACCTTAATACATGAGGAATACCTCATGTATTAAGGCTATACTTGAATTGCAGAGAAAGAAAAATTCTCTTGATAAACTAACAGGAAAAAAAAAAAAAGTAATTTATAAATAAAACCCAATGCTCCTATTACAATGTATTGCTTCTGAAAAGCAAGGAAGGAGAAAGACAGTTCAGCCTGGATAATAGACATAAGTTACAATTATGTTTCTTTTTTCCATGAGCACCAGGGAACTGGACTGGTGCTCTATACGTTACATTCTTTTATTCTTTTCTAAAAATTGCTAAACTTTGTTGGTTAAAAAAGCCAAATGAATTAAACATCTTCAGAAAAAATCCTCTCAACAGTTCCTCTCTCCAAGTTTGATCCCACCACCAAATCAAATTTGGACAGTAGGTCACTGTTGTTACTTGTACCATCACTTTCTGACATTATTAACAAACCTGTTCTCTCTGATTTGCACTAAAATTAACTGAAAGCCAGTTAAATCAAGCAGACTATTTGCTAAATATATCACATGAAACAAAAAGGATAATTTGTTTAGAGAAGGAAAATACTAACTAAACTGAAACTGATAGAAATAGAAGTGTGAGAAGGGTAAATTTAGTGCAAAATTTTCCCTTCCCCCTCTTGTCTGTATAAAGGATAAGAAGAATAACAATCTAGTCCAGTTAAAGTGTAAACATAACAATTTCTTAACATCATATCTCATGGCTGATGGATCAAAAATTGGTGTTTTAAGTAGCATTCTATCTGGAACAGCTGGTTAATGATAATAAATCAATCAATTAAATCTTGGTCAAAGACGAAGCACAAAAGAAGTTTAAAAAGACTTAAAATATTCATTCATTTCTTCATTTCCAATGAAGAGAAGAATCTTATTGTTACATTTCATGGGAATGGATACATTTTATGAAAAGAAATTAACGCACAAGGTTTCTGAGTTTTGCTTTGTTTGTTATGTTATCCATTGCATTGTGCAAGCATGGCAGTATGGAAACTAGAACTACAGATCTGAATACTGTTTTCTGTTATGTTTTGGGCAATATCCATTTTCCTGAGAGTGCTGGAAAAGCAAAAGTCAGTTTGTGTGCATATGTGTAATAATTGCTCTCCGTCTCCTCTTTTTCTGTGATAGAATCTGAAGTAGCAGGGAGCTACTAACACTTCGTTCTCAGAACAAGTATAAAGCAGGAACAATCAAAAAGAATATATATTAAGGAATAGAGGAAAGCAATAGATCTCTTGAAATATGTATATTTAGACAAGTCATTAGACAAGACTTCTCCTAAAGACATTTCTTTTAAACATAAAGGAGAGAGATAAAGGTAAAAAAATTGGGAGAGGTTGGCAGTAAAGACTTTCTGCTATCTGATCTCATTTTATCATTACTAGTACATACTTCCCAGTTTCATTTGAACTACTGAGTGATATAATCCTTAAAGAAAACTGTGTATGTATGTGTGTATGTGAATAATACCCATGCACAGATTGATTTTGGGAAGAAACTATAACAATTTTTCTTTAAAATATTTAGCCATTGTTTTTCAATATTCACAGAAATCTGAATCCTGGACAAAGGGATTAGGTTAAGTGGATTGCACATTCCTTTTCAAATTTTATTATCTTGGAAACTGTGACAAAGAGTAATATGTTTATCAGGATTGGGAAATAAAAACTGATTTTTAGGTATCATTTAGATTTAATCTATTATCACTTCTGACTCAAGTACACTTTCCATGTTTTTAATACTAACCTCCTTTAACAAGAAAATAATGAGATTTACTGCCATACTGAAGATTCATATATAATGAGAATCATGCAACTGTATTCACAAATCATTCTGCAAGATCATCACAGATGGGAAAAATCAGCTTGTTTTCTTTAGCTTTTTTCCTGAGTTAAAAGACAGTGTCAGTCTTGTTTGATAATGTTTTCAACTGGACTGAGATTTTACTCCTTGAGTTTTTACATCAATGAGAGAAAAATATTGCTTTGCTTTCCATAATGTCAATGTATTTTCCTTTAAAATATACAGGAAAATATTATTTATACTTTAATAACAAATTCTTAATGTACTAATTCTCTCTTACATTATTAAGCTTGAGTTCAGATTTTTTTACTAGACATTACACAGAAAAATTAAGGAGGGAAGATGGGAAACTTTTGGAAGACATTAAAATCAATATATCCTCATTTTTAATCTTTCTTAATTAAAGAAGCAATAATCACAGAATTTAACAAGTTACAGAGGAGGGAAGTTTGGACATTTGCATGGATGTTATTAATAGCAAAGAGATTCAGGCGCTCAGAAACTTTAAGGAAGGAAATAATTTAAGGCAGCTTTAAGGAAATTGTGTGAAAAGTTCCATACATAATCTGAAACAGCATTTACAAATAGCACTTTTTCTACGGAATGAGACAGTGGAATGAGCTTCAAATTTTCTTATCAATTCATGCTGAATCATTATCAATGTATTTAGTTCCTGAGGATTTACAAAACGATATTAATTCCCAAAAATTTTTAAATGGGAGATCTAACAAGAATAATCAAACGAGATCTTTGACAAACAGAAAAGAGGAACTTTAACTTCAGTGAAATTAGAGAGTAATACTGTTTTTAAAATGTTCTAAATTGATGTGGCCCAATTTTAGAGGCTGATGTTCCATCTAATTGCTAAAATAGAGAGAAAAAATACTTGATTTAAAGTTACTTGATAGATAACTGCATATTAGATAACAGCACAAATTTTCTATTTGTTTGCAAAAAAATGTATTTGACTTTTGAAAGACTCCCAAATTATTATTCATAGCAATGCTTAAATAAAGAACTTAACTGAACAAAGAGTTAACTTCTGGATCCTTTTCAAAACTCGGCAATGACACATTTCTTCAGCAAGGCTTTAGAATAAAATTTCTTGTTTTTAGCTTTTGCACATATTATGTATGTTTAAAATATTATTGATAAAACTTTGGCTATGAAGTACTATTGAAGATAAAGCAGCTGTAGTATTGGGTAGAAGTATTTACTTAATAAAATGCTTTTAAATATTTGCTTAAGAAAATAAAATAAAAATATCAACTGTCTTGGTAAAAGGATAGTTTATGTCATGTCATATAAACCTGGATAATTACAGAATAACAGAATCATCTAGGTTGGAAGAGACCTCAAGATCATCGAGTCCAACCTCTGACCTAACACTACCAAGTACTCCACAAAACCATAACACTAAGCTCTACATCTAAACATCTTTTAAAGACCTCCAGGGATGGTGACTCAATCACTTCTCTGGGCAGCCCATTCCAATGCCTAACATCCCTTTCAGTAAAGAAGTTTTTCCTAATATACAACCTAAACCTCAAATGGCACAACTTTAGCCCATTCTGCCTCATCCTATCACCAAGCACATGGGAGAATAAACCAGTATCCACGTTGTTACAGCCTCCTTTAAGGTACTTATAGAGAGCGATAAGATCACCCCTAAGCCTCCTCTTCTCCAGGCTGAACAAGTCCAGCTCCCTCAACAGCTCCTCATAAGACTTGTTCTCCAGACCCTTCACCAGCTTTGTTGCCCTTCTCTAAACTTTCTTGAGCATCCCAATGTCCTTTTTGTAGTGATGGGCCCAAAACTGAACACAGTACTCGAGGTGCGGCCTCACCAGAGACGAATACAATCACTTCCTTAGCTCTGCTGGCCACACTGCTTCTTATACAAGCCAGGATGCTGTTGACCTTCTTGGCCACCTGAGAACACTGCTGGCTCATATTCAGCCAACTATTGACCAATACTCCCAGATCCTTCTCTGCCAGGCAGCTTTCCAACCACTCATCTCCCAGCCTGTAGCTCTGCTCTGGGGTTATTGTGCCCCAGGTGCAGGACCAAGCAATTGGCCTTGTTGAACTTCATACAGGTGACCTCAGCCCATTGGTCCAGCCTATCCAGATCCTCCTGCAAAGCCTTCCTACCCTTGAGCAGATTGTAGAATTCCTCATCAGTCTCCTCATCCTGGTTCAGCGGTCTATAACAGACCCCCACCAGGATGCTTGCCTTGTTGGCCTTCCAACAAGGAAGATCTTAATGCATAAGGACTCAACGTTATCATTCCCAGATTTGAGTTGCATGACACCAAAACATTCTCTAATGTAGAGAGCCACACCACCACCCCTTCTGTGCTGCCTGTCCCTTCTGAAGAGCCTATAGCCAGACATTGCAGCACTCCAGTCATGAGAGTGGTCCCACCACGTTTCCATGATGGCAACCAAGTCATAAGTTGCCTGCCACACAATGGCTTCCAGCTCCTCCTGTTTGTTGACCATGCTGCTTGTGTTAGTGTAGATTCACTTCAGTTGGGCCGTTGTCTTCTCCCCCAGCTCTGACGTTGTTCCCCCCAGGACACCTCTAAGGAGCCTTATTTCATCGCCGTCCCCCTTGTTACCTAGTTTAAAGCCCTCTCAAGGAGCCCTGCTGGCTCCTGGGCTAAGATCCCTTTTCCCCTTGGAGATATGTGGGACCCATCTGCAGCCATCAGGCCGGGTGCTGAGTAAAGTGCCCTGTGGTCAAAAAAACAAATTTTTTTTTGTTTGTTTGTTTTTGGCACCAGCCTCTGAGCCATGTGTTCATCAGGTGGACTTTCCAGGTCCTCTCTGTACCCCTCCCCCCTCCCTGCCACTGTAGGGATGGAGAAAAACACCACCTGTACTCCCACTCCATCTACTAATGGCCCAAGTCCCCTAAAATCCTATTTGATAGCCATCAGGCTTCTCTCAGCAATTTCATCACTGCCAGCCTGAACTATCAATAGAAGATACTAATCAGGGGAGTGAACTAGGTTAGGAAGTTTTCTGGCAATGTCCCTGACCCGGGCGCCAGGGAGGCAACAGACTTCCCTACAGATATGGTCAGGCCAACATACAGGGCTCTCTCTTCCCGAGAAGGGTGTTGCCTACAATTAGTACCCTTTCTTTCTTAGTGGAGGTGGTCTTAAATTGCGGAGTCGACGTCCTTACCCTAGGAATCCTCCTGGGTGTACTTTCAAGCTCATCCTCACCCACCAGTCTCTCAAGCTCCAAAGCCTCAAACCTGTTGTGTAAGGGTACCTGGAAAGGTGAGACAGGTAGGGAGGGGGGTTCCCTGTGATGCCAAGCAGGGACCTGTTTCCATTCCTCTGCATCTCCTAGGTCCCCTCCCTCTGCCCGACAGTGACAAGGCAGAGGATCAACCCCCATTTGGGGTGTCTCACCCAAGCGTCTTTCCTTCAGGCCTGGCAGGGAGTTGCTCCTCCTTAAGCTCTGCCACCAGGCTGAGCAGGTCATCCACCTGCTCACACCTCATACAAACGGTCTCTGCCACCCTCAGAAGGCAGCAACAGGGTCAGGCACTCCATGCATCCAGAGACCTGACCTGCCGCATTATCAAGCGGTCATTCAGTCTGGGTTGCCACAGACTTTCTAGAAAGAGCTTTCTGCCTAGTGGAGACCATGGTGGTTTAGCTATAGGTAGACAGCCAGTAGATGAGCTGTTCTTCTGAGTGGGGAAGGATGCTCTGCCTTCTCCAAGTGCACCCTGCCCACACAAACTGCCACGTCCTGTCCTACTGATGCACCACTCCTTGTTTGCCTGTCCTGTTCACTGCGCTCCTGGTCACTCGTGCTCCATAGAGGCTGCCTTTGAACAGCAGGGGAGGGGATGCTGCTGGCTGTGCCTGCACCTCGTCAACCTCCTTCGGTAGGGCCTGCCAGGTCCTGGCAGCTCCCTCGGCTTCCACAAGTGGCCTCGATGCTGGAAAAAAATGTCCTGCTCACCTCAACCCCCCGCTCCACTGAAGAACACAACTGCTCCAGAGACAATTGCCTCAGGAAACTCCCAGGGAAACAGATATAAACCACAACTATAAATCATAGTCATAAGAGGAAAATTCAATTTAAATGTTTAGGGGGTTTCTACTCAGAAATTAAAATTCACTCACTGAAAATGAAGAAAAAGCTTTCAGGATATACCTCCTTAGAATCGCAGACCTATTTATAAATCTTAGAGCAATACACGTTTTAATGGGTTAATTGTAGGACATACTTGATTAAAATAATAATTATTTATTCATCATACTCTTGCAGGATACAGAATTTTTGCTTTGTTTTTAATTTTAAAATAATAGCTAATTTTCATATAAAAATATTAATGTTTTTGGTTTATGAATCCTATTACATGATTGTCTGCAAGCTTGGATGAATGAAAGTTTTGTTTGTTTGTTTTCTGCTGTGGGGTCATTTGCTTCTGTGTGAATTCTTTCCTGTCTGTTATATTAGCTATTACCACTGTCCTTCTTTATATCATTTCCAAATCTCTTTGGCTGAAATGAACTATAGAAGCAAAAATATTTCTAGAGGTAATGGAACATTTGTTTATATTTTTTAATTTCCCATCTGCAAGGGTAGAAAAGGACTGAAAACAAAACTTGGAACAAAGCTTGTGCAAGGCACAAACAGACAATCTTAATTATCACAAATATACTCTAAATCAGAGAATTTCACATTTTCTTTGGAAATATTTCCCAAAGTATTGAGGAGATTAGAGTCAATAACAGGTACGTTTTAAAATCACAAGGTGTATCATTTGACCAAACACTTTCTTCCTTAACAGCATTATTTTACGTCTGCTTATTATCTTCTCTCCAAAGTCTCTTCTGCTATTTAGGTAATTCAAGCACACTATTTTTGTTCTGTTTATGGGGTAAAGAAAACCTGAAGACAAAATAAACACATTGGACATTTATTGCTGTAAGTTATAAGCTAGATCATAAACTAAATTGAATTAGTAAATACTTCAGTTACAATAGAATAGTATAGAACAGTTTCAGTTGGAAGGGACAAAGATCATCAAGTTTAACTGTCTGACCACTTCAGGGCTAACCCAAAATTCAAACACGTTAAAAGTACGTTATCCAAATGCTTCTTGAACATTGATAAGTGTGGGACATCAACCACATCTCTCTCTAGGAAGCTCATTCTAGGAAATGTTTGATCATGCTCAAGGTAAAGTTTTTCCTAATATCGAGTCTGAACGCACCCCAGCCCAATCTTGTGCCATTCCCATGCATCCTATCACTAGATATTAGGAAGAGAAGATGAGCACCTCCGTCTCCACTTCCCTTCCTAAGGAAGTTTAAAGAGAGATGAAGTCAACTCTTAGCTTACTGTTCTACAGACTAGACAAACTAAGTGTCTTTGTGTTGCTCTTGATGGTATTTATTACCATTAGTTACATTTTGGTAACATACTTGATCCAAAAAAAAAAAAACACAAAATGACCATGCTAGTTTTAGAGTTAAAGTATTTCAAAGGCAGCCTTAACAGACAAGTCTTTCAGTCATTTTGGAATAAATTTTAGGAGAGTTACATTGAAACCCAATACCCCCGTGAAATAAGAACCTGACAATCATTTGACCTATCCTTTTATTTTTTTTTGGTTATGATTCAAACCTTTCAAATACCATATCAATTCAGATTTTAAATTCCTCAAATAATCTAATTTATTTTCACTTGTAAGAGGTAACTGATTTATTTAAGGATTGATCCAAAATATATTGAAGATGATGAAAAGCTTTTCATTGATTTCTGAGGGTTTTGTATCAGGCTTTTGATAATCAGTTCTTGAGTCACTTCAATTTGGCTTACTATATAACCTGGGAAAGAGTTTGAGTGCTTATTACTCTAGTGAACAGATCACTGTAGAAAGTATTTTCTCTTTGGGGGCAGTAAAGATTAAGAAATTAATTTTTTATGTTTTCTGCTGTTCTTTCTGAACAGAAATCAAATTTGTAAACCATTTTTTTTCTCCTTTCAACAACTGTATAGCTTTGTTCTCCTGAAGTCTGTACTGCCTTCTTACTAAACCCTGTTTCCCATTACTTTCTTGGGTGGAAGGAGTATCTGTTCTGTGTACATGTTTGTGTTACAGTGTTAATAGCTGGATGAGAGGCTTTCAGTAATAGGGGCCCATAGATCTGGAAGCCAGAATCTGGATATAGCAGGCTGTGTATGTGTTTCCTTTGGGAACATGAGTCCTGTGTATATGCATTTATATATGTGCAATTCATTACAAACTTGAAGTCAGAATAATCAGAAGGTAACTGCTGAGTAGAATAAGAACTCTAGGAGCCTGCTAACAAAGAATGTTGGAAAGACCAGGGGTGTGAAATTCAGCAACACGGAAGTCCACAGGTCTTGTGCAGCAACTGGAAAGATGTGTGTGGATGCATGTGTTTACGTGTGTGTGTGTGTTTCTAAGTCTATCAGAACTTGGGGGGATCATTTGTCATGGTTTAAGCAACAATGATACTTTTCTACCACACTAATCAACAAGTAAAATTTTCAATAAATGTTTTTTCTCTAGTAGCACATCTTCCATGCCACTCCAAATTGGAAATGAGAGCACAACACTACTGGGCAACAGCCCAGCTGTATGGAGAACTTCACCACCATAACAACATTCTGCTAGACCCTCAACGTTTAGTACAGTTATTTCAGCTATGGTCTTAGGCAGTGGCCTCTGGCCACTAGAATATCTTAAGGAAAATAGTAAGAAACAATACCAATTCTCCCACACATAGTTTAATTTTTTTCAATAGCTGTAATACAATAATATTATAAGCTAATAATACATATATATAATTTGTATAATAATGTAATATTTTAAAACTGTAATATAATAATATATGTAATATAGTTAACATATACATAATTTTAAGTGAAAAAATGAAAAAAAAAAAAAAAAGAAGAAGTTTTATTCTAAGTCCAGGAGGTACCCTGCAACACCTTCAACAAATGCAAACATGTTTTCATTTCCTCTTCATGTGAACATGAACATCTTTAGTTTTGCCAGGAGGATGTTCCAAATCACAAGGCAATAGAAGTGCCCGGATCAGGTAAATGTCTTTTCTTCCTGTTCATATTGGTCCTCCCTTAGCGATAATATACACAACAGAGTCCCAGGTTTAAGTGAAGAACGAATATAAGAAATAAACTATTGATTAGGACTGACAGAGGACAGCCTTCAGTGCAGCTTTCTCTTCTTTACGTACATGTAAGTAGGTTTTGCCTCAGTTTCTGCCTGTCTGGGTAAGCACCCTAGCAGAACTGACTTGTTCTGGTAGAAAAACAGTGACCAATACTAGCTAGGTAGGTACCATCAAACAACAGAGTTTAAGAGAGAACTCTAGGAATAGACTTTGACTTAACACAGTTGTCATTTGCCATAGTACAGGTGTCCTTTTATATGAGATACTGAGATACTAAGACATTTTTGTGGAGGAATGACATATATCACAGCTCACAGAAGAGAACTAGACTGGTCGTTGGAAGCCAGGCAAGTGGCACTAGACATTCAACTGTAGTCAAAAAAAAAAAAACCAAAACAAAACAAAAAAACTAGAGGATAATAACATGACTTTTTTTTTTTTTTTTTTTTTTTTTTTTTTTTTCCCTGATTAAATCTCTGTTAACTATAGAAGAAGTTTAGAGGCCTTGTTTGCATACTGATTCCTAAATCTAAGAGTCTTGATATCAGATCTTACCTGAATGCTCTCTAAAGTAAGCTTTTACATTTGTGGTAGTTTACATGTGGGGGACTTACCTGATAATCAGCAAAGAGAAATATACACACATAATGATTGATCCATAACCTTATCATGCAGACTTCTAACGCAGATCAGAACTGCCTCTCTATTTCTTTCTGTTGGCTATTAAAACAAAATAAGGGTCAGGATGTTTCTTAAGCTTTGGAGTCTAGTGCCATTGCAGATGGATTGAACATTTGAAACATCCTCATGGGTTGACAAGTATGGCTCTGAAAGATGAAATCAGCTGAAGTGATGATGAAAGCTAAGGGAAATTTTCAGAGTTCAAAATAACATTAAACATTTATAGGCAATTGAATCCAAAGAAGCTGACTCAGGTATAGATTTAAGTGAGCTAAGTCCCACTTCCTCTTTTCTGTATAATCAAGCTATATTTTTGTTGTTGTTGTTGTTTGTTTATTTGATTTTCCTTGTTAAAGAACTACTCAATTTAGATATTGTCTCAATGAGGTATTATTCTGGTGAAATAAACAACTACTCTGTGCAAATTACTTCTGAGGGATTTTTGTTTGTTTTCATTTCTTACTTGGCTTATTATGTCCATAATTGTGGAGAAAAATAATAATAATAAAAATATATAGAAAACTGTGAAGTTCTTTAAAAATGTATTTTGTTTTCTCAATAATATCTGTGAAGGCACAACTTAATTTCTGGAATATTTCTAGCCTCTAAGAAGAAAAAAAAAAAAAAAGGTGTCATTGTTGCTGCTGCTGCTGTTTTTTTGTTTGTTTTACATTGAGTTTGGTTTTCTTTTGTTTTACAATTACAAATGCCAATACTGATAATAATGCAAAGCGTTTGAACTCAAGAATGGTAGAAGCAGAAGCAGAAGCAAAAATTAATTTTCATCTAAATATATACATTTTAATTCTTCTCTGACATAAGTGACAATATGGCATGAATTCAAAATTACAATAAATAAAAAAAAAAAAGCTGTATATATATTCACAGAATCACAGAATCACGGAATTGTCTACATTGGAAGAGACCTCAAGATCATCGAGTCCAATCTTTGACCTAACACTAACAAGTCCTCCACTAAACCATATCACTAAGTTCAACATCTAAACGTCTTTTAAAGACCTCCAGGGATGTTGACTCCACCACTCCCCTGGGCAGCCCATTCCAATGCCTCGCTACCCTCTCAGTAAAGAAGTTCTTCCTAATATCCAACCTAAAACACCCCTGGCACAACTTTAGCCCATTCCCCCTCGTCCTGTCACCAGACACAAGGGAGAATAGACCAACCCCCACCTCCCTACAGCCTCCTTTAATGTACTTATAAAGAGTGATAAGGTCACCCCTGAGCCTCCTTTTCTCCAGGATGAACAAACCCACCTCACTCAGCTACTCCTCGTAGGACTTTTTCTCCAGACCCCTCACCAGCTTCGTCGCCCTTCTCTGTTCTCGCTTGAGCACCTCCATGTCCTTCTTGTAGTGAGGGGCCCAAAACTGAGCAGAGTACTTGAGGTACGGCCTCACCAGAGCTGAGTACAAGGGGACAATCACTTCCCTAGATGTTGCAGGAAGAACGGCCGAAAATACGACAGACACTAGTGTGGTCAGATCATGCTCCATCTTATTACCCGAGTACCCTGACTTTTATAGTGAACTTAACAAGGGTTGATAGTGTCTCACACAAGATTATTGGTCAAAAGCACTCAGACAAACAACTGCAAGAAAACAACCCCCTTGTGATTAGCAGTCATGTAGACCTTGTCCTTGAAGCCAGCTGCTGGTAACAATATTTTTCTAAATTCCTCAGTTGGGTGATGTGGGAACACTGTCATGGGAACTTCTCATAGTTGTCCTGGTAGCTTGGTTTGCTCAGCTGCAGCAAGCCATGGGATCTTTGCTGTTTCAAAAATCCCTAAACACCTAGACCTGCTGGCCACACTGTTTCTTATACAAGCCAGGAAGCTGTTGACCTTCTTGGCCACCTGAGAACACTGCTGGCACATATTCAGCCAACTATTGACCAATCCTCTCAGGTCCTCCTCTGCCAGGCAGCTTTCCAACCACTCATCTCCCAGCCTGTAGCTCTGCTCTGGGGTTATTGTGCCCCATGTGCAGGACCCAGCAATTGGCCTTGTTAAACTTCATAGAATAGACCTCAGCCCATCGGTCCAGCCTTTCCAGATCCTCCTGCGGAGCTTTCCTGCCCTTGAGCAGATTGACACACGCACCCAACTTGGTGTCAACTGCAAACTTACTGAGGGTGCACTCAATTCCCTCATCCAGATCATCGATAAAGATATTAAAGAGGACTGGCCCCAGTACCGAGCCTTGGAAAACGCCACTAGTGACTGGACTCCAGCTGAATTTGACTCCATTCACCACAGCAATTTGGGCCTGGCTATCCAGCCAGTTTTTAACCCAATGATGTGTACACCAGTCCAAGATATGAGCAGCCAGTTTCTTGAGGAGAATGCTGTGGGAAACAGTGTCAAAAGCCTTGCTGAAGTCAAGGTAGACTACATCCACAGACTTTCTCTCATCCACCAAGCGCGTCACTTTGTCATAGAAGGAGATCAGGTTCGTCAAGCAGGACCTGCCTTTCATAAACCCATACTGACTGGGCCTGATCACCAGGTTGCCCTGTAAATGCCGCATGATGACACTCAAGATAATCTGCTCCATGAGCTTCCCTGGTACTGAGGTCAAACTAGAAGGCCTATAGTTCCCCGGGTCTACCCTCCGGCCCTTCTTGTAGATGGGCGTCATGTTTGCTAGCCACCAGTCAACTGGAACCTCTCCTGATAGCCAAGACTGCCAATAAATGATGGAAAGTAGCTTGGCCAGCTCATCTGCCAGTTCTCTCAGTACCCTTGGGTGGATCCCATCCGGCCCCATCGTCTTGTGCACATCCAAGTGCTGTAGCAGGTCGCCAACCATTTTCTCTTGGATTATGAGATCCATGTTATTCTCCCCATCCCCTTCCACCAGCTCAGGGTACTGGGTATCCAGAGAACAGCTGGTTTTGCCAATAAAGACTGAGGCAAAGAAGGCATTAATCACTTCCACCTTTTCTTCATTTTTTGTAACTAAATTTCCCCCCGCATCCAGTAAAGGATGGAGATTCTCCTTAATCCTCTTTTTTGAGTTTATGTATTTATAAAAATATTTTTTGTTATCTTTGACAGCAGTAGCCAGTTTGAACTCCAGATGAGCTTTGGCCTTTCTAATTTTGTCCCTGCACAGCCTTGCAACATCCTTATAGTCCTCCTGAGTGGCCCACCTTCTTTTCAAAAGATTTTAAACCCTCTTTTTTCTCCTAAGATCAAGCCACAATTCTCTGTTCAGCCAGGCTGTTCTTCTTCCCCGACAGCTTGCCTTTGGACTTGTGGAGACAGACCACTCCTGAGCCATTAAGATTTCCTTCTTGAAGTGCACCCAGCCTTCCTGGAATGCTCTGCCCTTCAGAACCGCCTCCCAAGGGACTCTGCCAACCAGTGTCCTGAACACCTCTAAGTCAGCCCTACGGAAGTCTGTTGAGGGATTTCTTGAAACAGCAAAAATCCCATGGCTTGCTGTAGCTGAGCAAACCAAGCTACCAGGGCAACTATGAGAAGTTCCCATGACAGTGTTCCCACATCGCCCAATTGAGGAATTCAGGAAAATATTGTTACCAGTAGCTGGCCTCAAGGACAAGGTCTATGTGACTGCTAATCACAAGGGGGTTGTTTTCTTGCAGGTGGGGTTGTTTTCTTGTAGTTGTTTGTCTGAGTGCTTGTGACCAATAATCTTGTGTGAAACACTGTCCACCCATGTTAAGTTCTCTATAAAAGTTAGGCTATTCGGGCAATAAAATGGAGCATGATCTGACTCTACTGGTGTCTGTCGTGCTTTCGGCCGTGCTTCCTGCAACAGAAGTCCAATACAGTGGTTTTACTGTTCCCCTTCCTTGCTTCTCCAAGAATGGAGAACTCTACCATTTCATGGTTACTCTGCCCAAGACAGCCCCTGACTACCACATCTACCACCAGTCCTTCTCTGTCTGTGAAGAGAAGGTCTAGCGGGGCACCTCCCCTGGTAGGCTCACTAACCAGCTGCATCAGGAAGCTATCTTCCAAGCTCTCCAGAAACCTCATAGACTGCTTTCTCTGGGCTGTGTTGTGCTTCCAGGATATATCTGGGAAGCTGAAGTTCCCCACGAGAACAAATGCTGGTGATTGTGCAACTTCTGCCATCTGCTTGTAGAATTCCTCATCAGTCTCCTCATCCTGGTTCAGCGGACTATAACAGACCCCTACTAGGATGCTTGCCTTGTTGGCCTTCCTGCTGATCTTAATGCATAAGGACTCAACGTTATCATTCCCAGATTTGAGTTGCATGACACCAAAACATTCTCTAATGTAGAGAGCCACACCACCACCCCTTCTGTGCTGCCTGTCCCTTCTGAAGAGCCTATAGCCAGACATTGCAGCACTCCAGTCATGAGAGTGGTCCCACCACGTTTCCATGATGGCAACCAAGTCATAAGTTGCCTGCCACACAATGGCTTCCAGCTCCTCCTGTTTGTTGACCATGCTGCGTGTGTTAGTGTAGATTCACTTCAGTTGGGCCGTTGCATTCTCCCCCAGCCTTGCCATTGTTCCCCCTGGCACAGCTCTAACAAGCGTTGTTTCAGTCCTATCCCCCTTGTTACCTAGTTTAAAGCCCTCTCAAGGAGCCCTGCTGGCTCCTGGGCTAAGATCCCTTTTCCCCTTAGAGATAGGGAGCTGTTTGCGGCCATTAGGCTGGGTGCCAAGTAAAGCGCCCTATGGTCAAAAAAAAAACACAAAATTTCTGTGCTGGCACCAGCCTCTGAGCCACGTGGTTCTCAGGTGGGCTTTCCATGTCCTCTCTGTACCCCTTGGGACCACTGTAGGGATAGACAAAAACACCACCTGTACTCCCTCTCCATCCACTAACCGTCCTAGTATCCTAAAGTCCCGTTTGATAGTCTTCAAGCTTCTCTCTTCAGTGTCATCACTGCCAGCCTGGACTATCAAAAGAGGCAAACCAGGTTGGGAAGCTTCCTGGCAACGTCCCTGACCCTGGCCCCAGGGAGGTAGCAGACTTCCCTACAGGTAGGGTCTGGTCAACAAATAGGGCCCTCTGTTCCCCTGAGAAGGGAGTCACCCACAACAATCACCCTTCTTTCTGTCCTGGTGGAGGCAGTGCTGAGGTGTGGAGTCGACTTCCTCGCCCTAGATATCCTCCTGGGTAGACTACCTCTTCCTCAGCTACCAGTCTCTCAAGCTCCAGGGCCTCAAATGTGTTGTGTAAGGGCACCTGGGAAGGTGGGGCTGGTAGGGGGGTCATCACCTGCAATGTCAAGTAGGGACCTGTTTCAATTCCTCCTTTATCTCCTTGGTCCCCTCCCTTTGCCCGACAGCAACAGGGCAGGAAGTCCACCCCCATTTGGGGTGTCTCACCCTGGTACCTGTCCTTCAGACCACGCAGGGAGTTGCTCCACAAGTCTACCTCCCACATTCCTTCAAGTATTCCTTCAAGCAATATCTTAACATATTGATATAATGATTACCTGCATTAGTTTGCCACAAGATGTCAATGTGTTCATGATTACAGTATAAAATGGACATGTTTTCTGTAGGAAGAGTCTTAAAGCAAGTCTAATTATGTTTATAGGTAGTTCAGCAAAATCTCTACCAGAGGTATGTTCACATAACAATGTGAAAATGACTGTTCATCAAAGCATTTTGTGTGGGCCTAATAGCTTACTGTAAAATTGTGCTAGAAAAATTGTTAATCTTGACATCAGCTTAGAAAGATAAAACAGTTTCTAAAACTATAACATGAATTGCTGAAACAAGGTATCTCTGAGCTATAGATATAGCATCTTCTTTAAAGATTTGTTATGTAAGCAACAGGACCTTTCTTGAAAAGGAAAATATACCGTGATATCACTGTGAATTGATCTGGTTGACAGTCCATGTCAACATCTAGATTGAAACCCAGTCAGTCATAAAGACTGGAAGGACATTGTCATGCAGCTTTCCGGCCCTTATGGAAGCAGAGGGCTTAAGGGGTTAATTTCAAGCCCTACGCAGAGCCTGACACAGACTGGTGACATAGACTTGTGTGATTCTCCAGGCTGGACATCACTGACTTACTGGTGTGGTTATTAGGACAGGTCTCAATTAACTGAAATGTGGTATATGCGTATGTGTACATGGTGGGGAAGGAGAAAAGGAATGAGAGAGCAGGTGCAAATCATTTCTTTCACAGAACATCTCCAAAACATCTCCCACTTGGGTCACTTCATAAACCTTGCAGTGTCATTTTGTTTGATGCAAGACTGTTTCTGAATGTATTTTAAGTTATCTTGTACAAAGAAGAATATGCAACCTGGAATTCCATCAAAACTTAAATTATAAAAGAGAAAATTGAAATGGATACTTTTAGAAATAACCAAATTATTTTTTGCTAAATCAATAAGCAAAATGAGAGAAAATTGAAAGAAATTCCTTTAGCTTTTAGGCCTTTGGCTTTTTTCCCTGTCTGAGAAATAAAAGTACACTTAAAATATTAAATATTAAATATACAGAGTCCCTTATAAGACAAATATAATTGAACTGAAAAGATAAAAGAAGAATTAATATGCACACGATGATCTTATATCATTATCATATAAGCAAGTTACTCTACAAATCATGGGACTGGCAAAACTTCAATAATGAGACTGGTAAAAGATTATTATGTCTCCTTTGTCATATAATTCTCATTTCTTTCTCCCATATTTAGTGTCCCTTCCTTTTTGTTATATCTTTTTTTCCTTCTCACACATATTTTATTTATCTCTTGACCAAAGCAGCATGGCAGCACATGCTATGGTTTGCTCATTTTTACTGAAAAAATATTAGATTTTTTTTTTTTTTTCTATTACATTCATTTGTACCTGTTACATATCAGCCACTGATTAAGCCCTTTTACCTTTGCAAAATCTCCAGCTTTAGCTGTAACTGAGCAGTGAAGTTATTTTGGAGGCATTATAGGCAAACAAGTTGATTACATATAATTTATAATTCACTCCAGAAGATAAATGTAGTATGAGGCCTTTCTAATAACAATATTTGCTCATTGTAAAAAGTTCCTCCTACCTTTCCTTTGTATTGTTGTTACCTCATGTTGTCAATGAGGACCAGCAAACTTTAAGACATGATTTTCTTCTGTAGTGTTACAATATTCCAATGTTTTCTCTTGCTTTTCTTATTCATGACTGACTTTCTTTTCTCTTTGCTTTCTTTGATATAAACTCTGGTTTACTAATTTCTTCAGACTTCCAGATCTCAAGTCAGGTATGCAAATTAAAACTTTTGACACTGTCTTCTACAACATCCTCATAGACAAGCTCAGGAAGTGCAGCCTAGATGAATGAATGGTTAGGTGGATTGGCAATTGGCTGGATGGCAGAGCTCAGAGAGTTGTGCTTAGTAGTGCAGAATCTAGTTGGAGGCCTGTAGCTTGCGGTGTCCCCTAGGAGTCAGTACTGTGTCCAGTTTTGTTCAACTTGTTCATCAACAACTTGGACTATGGAACGGAGCACACCCTCAGGAAGTGTGCTGTTAACACAAAGCTTGGAGGAGTGGCTGATACCCCAGAGGGCTGTGCTGACAGAGAGACCTCTACAGGCTAGAAGGTTGGGCTGAGAGGAACCTCATGAAGGTCAAAAAAAGCAAGTGCAAGTCCTAGGGACGGGTAACCCCAAGCACCAGCACAGGCTGAGTGGTATCCTGTTGGAAAGCAGCTGTGCAGAGAGGGACCTGGGAGTTCTGGTGGACAGCAGGCTGACCGTTAGTCAGCAATGTGCCATTGTGGCCAAGAAGGCCAACGGTATCCTGAGGTACATTTGGAAGAGTGTTGCCAGCAGGTCAAACGAGGTGATCCTCCCCCTCTACTCAGCCCTGGTGAGGCCACACCTGGAGTACTGTGTCTAGCTCTGGGCTCCCCAGTATGAGAGAGACATAGAACTACTGGAGCAAGTTCAGAGGAGTGCTACTAAAGAAATTAGGAGAACTGGAGCACCTGTCCTATGAGGACAGGCTGAAAGGACAGTCTCTTTTCAGTTGTTCCCAGCGAGAGGACAAGAGGCAACAGTAACAAACTGAAGCACATGAAGTTCTGGATGAATTTAAGGGGGCAGTTCCTTACTGTGAGGGTGACAGAGTACTGGAAGAGGCTGTCCAGAAAGGTTGTGGAGTCGTTTTCTGGAGATATTCAAAACCCACCTGGATGCCATCCTTTGCACTGTGTGCTCTAGCTGATCCTGCTTGGCAGAGGGGTTGAACTAGATGATCTTCAGAGGTCCCTTCAAATCCTGCCCATTCTATGATTCTGTAATTCAGTGAGTGGCTACAATGTTTTCTCATATCTATTATTCTGGATTAATTTTATCACTGAAATTTTATAATTAAAAAAAAATCTAAAAGTATTTATTGTTTCCCTCTCCTTTAGAGGGAAATCAATGTAACTCTTTATTCATCAATGTAATTTGAGATATTGAGAGTTTGAGACCTGAGAGTTTGTTAAAGACTGTTTTTTTGTTTGTTTGTTTGTTTGTTTGTTTCATCTCGCTGTGCTTTAAAGCACTGGTATTGAGAGTAATCTGGTATTTGGTCCCTGCATTGTTATCATCTGTCGTTTGGAAACTATATCTTGGAGAATATTAACAACAACACACTCTTTTTTTTTTTTTTTTTCCTCCTCTGGAAGCAAGTTTGTAGGCAATATCAGGAATGGTACTTCCTCTTTCTTTCTTTCCCTATAGGCTAATTATAGTAGCTTTTGAGTATTTCTCATGTCTAGAGGTAACCATCATATGCCTATTGCTAGGTCTTCAGAATGTTTGTTTGTTTTTTTTGTTTTTTTTTTTTCCTAAAGTTAGTGGGAAGGTGTGTGGGGTGTGTGGGAGGATAGGCACAGGTATCTGTCATGGTTGCCTCTTCTGATGGTTTTGAACTTCACCCCGTAAATGTGTGAAATCCTAAAAAACGGATATAATGTTTGAAAGGTATATGCCCTGACCCTTTCAGTGCTGGAGAACTCTGGCTTGCTGCACTGTGCTGTGACCTGGCCTTCACCCATTAAATAGTAGTTAACACCACCAAACACCCTCAAGGATAGGAGGAGGTTTCTGAATTCAATGATCAGATAACAGAAACTGTAGGTAAAACAGAGGGCCAGTAACTGACAGTATCAGTAACCCCCATAATCAAGACAAAACAACAGAAGCAGAAGTCAGCTCATATAGAAAAGGAGGAAGCTCTTCCTAGGAAGTTCCAGGAGGGAGATCTGGAAGAGGCAGGCAACTCTAAAGCAGAACCATCACAAAAAAAAAAAAAAAAAAAAAAAAAAAAAAAAAACACAGGAGGAAGAAGAGACAGAAATCATAAATGAGTTGTAAACCACCTGATCTTTATCCCTGAGTGAGATATACAAAGGGATTTTAGCTATCACCCAGGTGAGCACATTCTTACCAGACTGCTTCAGTGCTGAGACACTGGAGACAGCAGCTAGGAATTAGAAGGCAAGAAAGCCTTCTATGGAAAGGGTCATTGACAGAGAAACTGGGAGAAAGGCACATGTTCTCTGCCTCTGAAGGTGACTCCTGACAGGTGTGAAGGAAAGGTATCCCTGCAGGGAAGACATCAACTAGACAGTGGACCTCCATGGAGAAAGGTCTCCAGTACCAGACACACAAAGATCCTGATAAAGTCCAGTGCAGTCTCCAGAACTGTGTACAGGGTGCACCATCATCACACACCAACATGCTGGAAGCGATGAACTGGAGAGATTACCCTCATGAAGAGACCCTCATGAAGGGACCTCTGCTTCATGTTAACCATAATTATGTGATAGGTACTCTAACCAGGATTAGAGGGGTCTTGCTTCTGTCCAGGCAGAAGAAAGAGACAAACATATTTATTAGACTGTGTGGTTCTGATGGCCTGGCACATTGGACCCACAGGAGTGCAACATTCTAGGGAACACCAGCACGCAGTGTATCTTGATGCCTTCAGGCTACCAAGGGGCAGAACCCATCTGTATTTCTGGAGTGACAGGGGGATCACAGCAGTTAACTGTATTGGAGGCCAAAGTGAGCCTATCTGGGAATGAGTGGCAAAAGCACCCCATAATGACTGGCCTGGAGAGTCTATGCATCCTTAGCACAGACTACCTCAGGAGAGGGTACTTCAAGGACCCAAAAAGGCACCAGTGTGCTTTTAGTATATCTACCTTGTAATAAGTGGCTCAGTCTTCAAAATAGGACTATAATCAAAGCTTACAATTTATTAAAGGAATAGAGCTAAGCAAACAGCGCTGGGTGCACTGGGAGTCTCTGCTCCACCAAGACGCACACCAGTTACATCAAGCAGCTGATTTTTATGCTCCTAGGCTGACACATATTCATTACTATTTCTAAAAAAAAAAAAACAGGGTTATTATAATTAGTTTCCAGAATCCAAACCCTCCTACTGGAGCATGTGTATCAGTCTCCAGTGGTCTCTCTGGGGGTCTCTGGGGGTCTCTCATGCTGAAGGCTCATAGTCTTCCTCCCTCTTGTCCTTCTCCTTTGTCCATCTTGGCTGTATGTCAGAGACTTGTGCAACATCCCCTGCAAGCTTTGTCTTTTAGTTGTTCTTCAGCTCTCCCTGTCTCCTTAATCTCCTGGCCAGATATCAGAGACTTGCCTAGTGTCCCATGCAATAGTCATAATAGCAGTTATTCTGAAACCCCCCAGATATCAGAGACTTCAAGGAAAAGCCTACAAATACATTTCCCTTCAAGCTCTCTATTGACAGAAATTGCTAAAACATTCCTTTGCAAGATACAAGAACTATATACATTAACCACTCTGTTTTTCTTAGACTTGTGGTTATACAAGGGTATGTAAGACAGAAGGTCAAATTCATCATACCATGCGGCCCTAGCACTGTTCCATTCAGGTGAACATATCTCACATACCTTAAGTACAGAGAATATTAAGCAGCTGTCTACCTAGCCCAGCCTCTCAGAAGACCATACTCTTGTGGGGATGCCAATTGCTACAGCAACAGTGCACTGGCAGCAATATCGCACCAACCAAGTCTCCCCGATTCCCATCTATGAGCTGGTTCATCAGATGGAGAGCCAAGGAGCAATCACCAAGACTCACTCACCCTTTATAGTCCCATATGGCCAGTGAAAAAGTCTAATGGAGAGTGGAGGTTAACAGTGGACTATTGTGGTCTGAATGAAGTCACACCACTACTGAGTCCTGCAGTGCCAGATATGCTAGAACTTCAATACAAACTGGAGTCAAAGGCAGCCAAGTGGTATGCCACAACTGATACTGATAATACACTTTCCATCCTTTGGCAGGAGCATGCAGTCCATCATTTGATTTTACATGTACTTGGAGGGGCATCCAGTACACCTGGAACTGACTGCCCTAAGGGGTGTAAACACAGCCCTGCCAGTTTACATGGAGTGATTTGGACTGCAATGGAACAGTGAGAAGCTCTTGAACAGCTACAATACGTAATAATATCATTGTGTGGAGCAACACAGCAGAAGTTTTTGAGAAAGGGAAGAAAATCATCCAAATTCTCATGAAACCTGGTTTTGCCATTAAGAAGAGTAATGTCAAAGGACCTGCACAGGAAATCCTGTTCTTGAGGGTAAAATAGCAGAATGGATGTTGCCACATCCCAGTGGATATGATCAACAAAATAACTGTTAAGTCTCCACCAACTAGCAAAAAGGAAACACAAGAGTCCTTAGGTTTGTAGGGTTCTGGGGAATGCATGTTCCAAGCTATAGACAGCTTTTTAGTCCTCTACATCAAGTGATTCAAAAGAGGAAGTATTTCAAGTGGTGTCCCAATCAACAACAGGCCTTTGAACAAATCAAGTAGGAAATAGCTCGTGGTAATTAAAAGCAATTAAAAAGATTCAAATTCAATACATTATTATCTTAGATGCTGTGTGCCATGAAGAATATTCATCTATTTACTATGAAATCCAACATTCTTTTTTTTTTTTTTTTTTTTTTTTTCTGGCCTTTTTGCTTTTTAGATTTGTCAACATGATCAAATATGGAATTCTAACATAACAAAGAACAGTGAAATCAGTCCTATTTTTTTAGAAATCAGTATTTCTTAGTGTATTTTTCCACACTAACTGTATTTGGCCAACATAATAATGTTGATATGTTCAGCTTCTCAATTAAGACTCTGTTTATATAAAGAAATTTGAGAAAAATAAATTATTTACATTAGTTTGACCCATAATAAAATATATCGTATGATCTGATAAACTGTGGTTCTGTATTATCTACAAAGGAAGCTAGAGTGAAAAGTTCAAATATGAATGTTTACCTTTGGTAAGAGTAATTCCATTTTAGGTCATATGAAAAGGCTCTGTAATTTACTTTTTGCTAATGGAACACCAGGCAGAATAAGGCTCTAGAAACCATCTAGCATAATAAAAAGTTTAAAAAGTAAAAATCAAAGGGCTACATACTATGACAAAAAACAAGAAAAAAGCTTAAAATGTTTGAAAATCTTGTATTTAGGGAATATTCTCATCCTACCAAATATCCAAAAGATATTACAGCAGCTTCAAAATGAGCAGTAAGAACAACAATGCATAAAAAGTCATGAAATAAACTCATATAAAGGTTCTCTTCAAACAGCGATGCCTAATAAATATGAATTTCTAAGATAGTGACTAAGGACAGCAACTTTGAAACCATGAGATGAATGCCTTACTGCAGCTGTCTGAAAAAGGTTTTTTGAATAAACTATCTCTGTTATTAGTCTGAAACACATTTTCACAACTCACAGCTGCAGGAAAGGCAGCCTGTAGACTGAAGTTAGAATGTAGTTTCAGTGTTGGCACAAGATACGTACAAGAAAAGGAAAAAAAAAAACAAAACAGCCTTACATATATATCTATACTTCTCCATACTCATCCAAATCTCATCTATATATGCATTTATACAACCAATATAATCACATTAAGGCTGATAAGCTGTAGGACTACAAAGATGACCCAATGACAGAAGCTGAAAAAGTCCTCTGACATTTCCTTTCTATGACTGTATTGAAAAGTGGAAATGAGAGGTCTATGCATTCTATCCATAAGTAAATTCTCTCTCACACTTTTTTTTTTTTTTTTTTTTTTTTTTTTGAGATTCAGGTGCCTGTACAGGTGTATTTTAGACATGCTTGGATTTCCTTCATGACATTCAGAGGCTTTTCCAGAAGGGTGTGTGTCTATTGTTGTTTTTGTGATTCTTATCATAAGAGCATAAGGCTTTGGAAAGACAGCCTTTGGTAAGTCCATCCCTTGAGAAGCATATAGTGTAAATGTTAGGTTCTCAGTTCAGCAGATCAGATCAACAGATCATTCTCTATTACAGTGCCTTACTTCTTTGTGTAGCCACAGCCTATGATAGGCAAAACAAAACAAAACAAACAAACAAACAAACAAAAAAAACACTATACAAACTGAAGTATTTAAGAAAAAAAAAAAAAAAGAAAGAAATGAAAAATTAAACTTGTCTTGCTTGAAGTTAGATGGCATCTATAAGACATTTAGTGAAAAAAATAATAATAATAAAAATGATAATAATAATAATAAAAATAATAACAATAATTTTCCCATAATACGACTTGAAGTGTAATAATAGTTACAATTTACAGTCAATAATCAATACAGTCAAGAATCAATAAATAGTAGTTCTCATCCTTCAGCTCTTTCAGCTTCTCCAACCTCCATGCCCTTGTTCCAATTGAAATGAGAACCTATAATACCTACAGAATTCATATGTTAGTCTTCAACACCATGACTGTGATGAAAAATTTCAGTAATCCAGGTGAATCACCCAGGACTTCCTTGTCATGGGCTACTTACACTGCTTTGTGAATGTTGATCTGGCCTGTACAGACATTTATGTAGTAAACTGCACCTACAATGATTCTCAAATATATAAGTCAAAATTCCAGTTGTGTAGCAATTCCAGAAATACTCCAGGGATTCATTAATGTCAAAGACACAAGTCTTTGTGTCTTTATCAAATCAAAATCAGTCTTAAAGCACATTAAAAAGGAGACATGGGTAACTTCAACATGAAATACATATACCTTGTAAGCAAACATTAAATCTCAGTAGAGAGTATGTTAGATGAGAAAATGAGAAACAATACTGAAGTGGCATGTGTTTAATTTAAAATAATCTTGTATAAATTGACATATCTCAAAATTTAATTAATCAGAGTTCTATGAGCTATTGTAAATTAATATGAACTGGCGAGGGAAAAATAATACTTCAAATACTCATCCAAGGATCCTGTGACTCATGATCTGACAGTCTTAAGTTCTGAATAAAAAATGTTAAAAAGGAATGGGATTTAATTTCAGAATAGGTGTAAGAACTTGTTAATCAATTTAAAGAGTGCTTTCAACAAAATATCTTCTTGAAAATACAGACAAAACACAGAAAATACAGACAAAATACAGAAAATACAGACAAAATATTTTCATACCATCCACCTTATAAGACTGGAATAATAGATTGACTATTGAACATTACATAAATAAAAAGCCTCTCTTTAGACCTGAGAATACTGTTTGCAAAGGATGTTCATATGTGTGGGGTCTCACACAGATCTTAGAAAGTGGTCCTGTATGTGAAAATACATGACAAGTGTGAAGGTAAGATTCTTGAAAAGTTCAAAGTGTCTGCAGTATCATTATAAGAAACAAAAATATTCAGTCTTTTCAAATCAAAGCAATGGTGCAAAATAATGCTCTACAAGCAAGCATTATTTTCATGTATTGCTTCCTAGAACTCCTTGATATAAAGTGGTAATAAAATTAGCTTTTATGAACTGTGGATAATGGATAAGATAACAGCCAACTGAAGAAAAGCACAGATGACAAACGGGAGAAAAGGGATGAACAATTACATGGAAAATCATAAGTAGTCTGGTAATATAAGAGATAGGATGAAGTTTCAGAAAAAGGCATCTGCATGATGCCTGATAAAATCCTAAAAACTTTTTGAGACATTGTAATGTTGGCTGGTCTGTAAAGCCAGTAGGGATATAGTGGGTATTTTGCTAAACAGTATTTCAGATTCTTTTTATCTTCAGGATGGTGTTATGTCTTGGCAGTACTGACTATCACTTCAAAAAGCGTCTTTTTCCTTTTTCTAATATAAAGGACTCAAAGGACCTCAGTATGAGAGAAGGGTGTCTGTTTTTATCTCTTCTTCATTCCTTCATTTGTTCTTGTTCTCTCATGGTATGGGTTTCACATACACCTGTGTAAAGCAGTATCTTTCAAAGCTTAGCTAAATGCTGTTAATTCACCAGATAACAGACACTCAAAAGTGTATTAACGAACCAACCAAACTAACCACACATTGTCATGTACTGACTCAGCTTTTCAGATGGTGTTGATTTTGGAATAAGGCAACAGTTCTAGGAACAATAATGAAAAAAAAAAAAAAAATACTTCATCTTGTCAAGAAAAGTGGCTAGCTCTTTTTATTTTTGTGGAGCGTCAAAGCAGGGTTAGCTTTGAAGTTATATCAGGTGTATTAGGGCAAAATCTCCATTGGCTTCTTCCAATAAACTTTTTGTCCTCAAAGTGTCTGAATATAGTTTCCTGAATAATTTGTTCCATATTTCTCTAGGGATTTAGGCTAAACTGCTGAACCTATAGTTTTCCAAAACCTCCTTCTTTTTCTTCTAGAAAATTACTATGATGTATCCTTTTCTCATCATCAAACGTCTTTCCATATCACCACAAACTCCTGTGATTGAAAGGAATACAGTTCATGCACAGGTATTGGATGGTAAATCTCATGACCTAATTAATACCTGCCTTCTTAGTCATGAAGGTTTAGGGACTCAAAACAGAGACCTGAGGTCTGACCAACCAATATGCTGCTTCACTTTAATCTGCAATTAAAAATAGTGGGCATCCATGGGAGATGTCTGTTAATTCATAATCCCCTTTGAATAGCAGAGCAAAGCAATGTCTATACCAAGGGAGTCTACATTATTAGTTTTACTGTAAAGATATTGAAGTAATGGGACACAAATCATACTTCCAACTGTTCAGACAAGTCCAAGAATTTGTATAACTCATATTTATATGGTGGGTATAAAACTGTCTTTAATTCTTAAGTGAAATAAATAATAAGACAGTGTTTCATTAGGAGTTTTAGTTTTATACTAAATTATCTGAAGTACTGTCTTATTTATCAGGGTAGTGTACATTAACTCCCAGAAGCTGAAGACAGGGCAGTAGGAGTAGGAGTAATAGGATATGCTGTCATGGAGAGAAAAGGAACACTAAACAAGATGATACTACTAAACAATTTACGAAATGGTCCAAGTAAGTGATAAGCTGCATAAAGGAAAGATTTACAAATACACAAACATGCGTATACAGAGTTAGCTGAGACCTGTCCCAAACATTGTAACAGTGAGTAAACCCAACCCAGTCTGGGGAGACGCTCACTCCCATCAGTGTTTGTGTCAGGCTCTGGGCAGAGCTCATCTCTGACACCTCATGTCCTCTGCCTCTATGCCTATTACAGAGGCTTGGCAGTGTTCCCCAAGTCTCTATGACTGGGTGGGTTTTATAGTCAGATAGGCTATAGCACAGGCTGAAATAGGTTGATATCCTGGTATTTCTGTCCAGTAGTTTCAGATATTGTTCTGTAACCCGCTGATCCATGTCAAGGCACATTATTCATCACTCAGATCTTGAATAGTTTGTCATGTCTGGCCATAGACCACTGCACCCACCTGTTTGGGTTGTAGCTGTCTCTTGGCCAAAACAGCTGTGAGAAACCCCTATCATGCCCTGAGAATCTTACTCCTGCTTTCAAGATCTGCTGCTCAGGATTCTCATCTTGCTTTGAATGGACAGATTTATGATTACTTATTGTTAGGAGAGTATTATTTTTCTGTGTGGGAAATTAACTATGCAACTACACTATTAAAAGGGTGAATGCTATGAGATGTACAACCTTTGCTGTATTCTTTACTTCGTTGGTGAACTATCAAAATACTTAGAGGAAATTCCTATGTGATGTCACTCTGCTAAAACTAATGATAACTTTCAGATAACTGATGAACAAGGGTGTCTTAAGAATAACCTATCTCTGATTAATTTGTGTTAAACAACAAAAACAACAAAACAATAATAACAATTCTCCATATATCACTCTGTGAGCACATAAAGAAGATGTTAAGTCACTCTGAATTTTTCTATTTAGTTCTACTATAAAACCATACTAATTTTACTACAATAGGCTCCCAATTTTCTTGGTTTATTTTATTTTGTACATCATCTTTGAGTACAAATTCTTGAATTCTGCTAAATAAGCAGAAAATTTTCATCCTGCAAGAAATTGTTGCAGGGCAATAAATTAAGAGATTTTGAATATTCTGAAAATAGGATTTTTCAGCTTCAGCTTTTAAAACCAAAGTAGATCAGCATTATTAATACCACATCTCTTAAATATTCATTGCCAAAAGACACTGTTAATCACCTAGGAAAATCATAAGTAATACATGGGACTATATGTCTAGTGTGGCATTTCTAAGTTTGTCTTCCCTGTGACATTTCTTCTTTCATTCAGAGGAAGCTTTAGCTACAAAACATTTACTAGAAAGCCATACATTTTATTCACAGATAGAAGGTTCCTAAATTATGACCAAAGGAAGATGTTTTCAAAATTATAATAGGGTAGACACTGAATACTGAAAAATGTATTTCTGTCACAAACTGCTTGGAATACTAGTTATGTTTTCATGACCTTCCTGAAAATTTAAGAATATACAGATGACTTTACCTCCTCCAGGTTGACCAACAATCTATTCTGATGATCAACTAGCAGTATAAATCAGGTGAAGAAAATGAAAATGGGGGATATAATATCTTCCCAACATAGAATCTCCTAAATTCTTCCAACTTCTTTTAGCCATACTATTTTTTGTTTGTTTGTTTTGAACCAGTTATTACATTATTACATCATTACATCTTTGTGTTTAACAAACCTTTATTTTTATATTTATTTCCCTTCCTCCCCCCCCCAAAAAAAAGTAAAAAAAAAAAAAAAAAGTATAATAGCGCTGAACTTATATTGATTTCAAGTTTCTGTATTTTTGCTGGTCACTAAAATATACTCACTGAAAGACAAAGGTCTTTTGCATTTAAAATAACTTGGTGCTCTCTAGCTTCTTTAGAAAAATCTATTTTTCTCTCCGTTACTACCATTATATAGAAGATTTGATGTGTATTGAGATGACACCCTATTTATATCTCTTGGACTGTATAGCATGAGTTGAAAAACTAGAAAGAAGAAACAAAACAAATAAATGGGAAGAGATAATGTGGACTGGGAAGAAATCTGAAATAAACAATGGAAAAAGGAAAAGCGAATGTAGGAACTCAGAGAGGAAATGAAAATAGATAATAACAAGCAGGATGTATTAAAATGTAATTACAAAAGAAATGTAATGCTATGCAAGGAGGAAAATGCCAACAATTGACATTTATTTCCTGATCTGAGATTCCATTCTTCTTGTCAAGTGAAGCCAACAAAAAACTCTGACAAGAAACTACAAGAAAGAAATTAATGCTGACAGTACAGCTAATACAGAAAAATTAAGAATATATATTTCATTTTATGTTAACTTATATTTTAACAGATAAGCACCAATCTGTACTGTACTACATTGTAATGTAAAGGGGATGAGTAAAGATGTAATGAGATTTTGTAAAACTTTTTCAGGTGCTACCAATATAAGTGTGCAGCTAATATGGATAGTGCACAGATGTAACCTTTAGCACAGAAGTTTGCAGAAATGGGCACACAGAATAGCAGCAGCAACTCTAGAGATGGCAGTGTACATATTCAGCAATAGTAATGAAACTCTGCAGGGACTGGTCCCAGCACTTGTTCGAGCAACTGTCTCTGTAATGTCAGAGTCCTCAACCCAGACATAAGGAGGATGTAGCTGTCCATGTCCTAGTCTGCTTGGCTATCTGCAGCTGTCTGCTGAGGCTGGGGCAGCAGGAGATAGGTTCCTTGCCTGCAGGAATTGGGTAGGGGTGGAAAGTTTCTGTCACCAAGTGAAAGAGTTGCAGAAGAAGGTCTTTCCAGCATCAGAGACCACCAGAAAGAGATAACCGAATCTTCTGCAAGATCCTGCAACTTCAAGAGTCCAAAACCATAGCTATACCAAAGGAAGGAAAAACAAAGTCAGTGCCTGTCAAAGTGGGAAGTGGAGACTTCTGCAAAGGCTGGAAGTTTGTGGCTTCTGGCACTAAGATGAAGTCTTCTGATAAACCTGCGGATATGCAACTATTAAAGAGGTTTAGTACCCTGTTAACAGGTGAAAGGCTGGGATCTGTCTAAAATGAAGCATCTGAGCTGACTTAGTCTGAGCCCTGAGGTAGCAACCAAGAAGAAGTGATAAGTGACACTGGTGGGTGACCAGATGGAGGGAACAAAGGCCTCCATCTGCTGTTTAGGGAGGTTTGTTGATTACTTGAAGATCAGATCTGGTATGTTGTGGAAAGACTGCTGAGTTTTCAATGGTCCTCAGACTATTAAACCCTGATGCTCTTCCATGTGGACACCAGTTATATTGTCAGGAGAGACCTGAAAAGCATCATTCATGGCTACATTTCTCTGTGGGTGATACATAAGGGCCAAGTAGCCTGCATGTTTTTCTCCTAAATCCTGCCAGTGAGAGAAGAGGCCCCAAGGAGGAATAGAGGGATCCTGTTTATTAATAGCTGTCTGTGCAGATGGTGTCAGGTGGAACTGTTGTATTTGTGATCCTTGTGCCTCTTTGAGGATCAAGGACTGCTTGGAAGAGATGAAATCTACCTGAATACGAGGGGAAAACAAACAAACAAACAAACAAACAACAAAAAAAAAACTTTGTCAACAAGCTCTCCAATGTGATTAGGAGGGTTTTAAATTGGTAATGACAATAGAGGAAGAAGATAAAAAACACTGAACTGAGGAAGTGTAGTAGGACCAGATTGGCAAGTAAAGTGCTTGGGGTCATATGAACAAAAGGGATATCATAATCAGCAGGACAGGGCTGAAGTGGGTTCATAACAAGAGTATTCATCATGGCTAGGAGATTAACCTCAAGATTTGCTGTGGAGGTAAAATCTGGGGGCATCATTTGACAGAGCTATACCTTGACAGAAACAGACAGCAAAGATTCAGTTAAATTCTGTGTAAATAAACTCATCTCCACTGAGGTCCTTGACAAGTTGCAAAACAGGCAGTCACTACTGGTGTACAATAGGGCCAATATAGTTTAACATCTTTATTAATGACCTGGACAAAGGAACAGAATGCACTGTCAGCAAGCCTATAACTGGCAGGGGGATTGGAACTAGATGATCTTTAAGGTCCGTTCCAACCCAAAACCATTCTATGATTCCATTCTACAAATGATACAGAACTGAGAAAAGTTGTTGATATGCCAGATGGCTTAGAGGGAAATCAAAAGGCTGGAGAAACTGGGACTGGAAAAACAAACAAAAAAATTTCAGCAAAAGAGAATGCAAAATTGTATCCCTAGAAAGGAGTAATTCCAGGCACTAGAACAGGGATTGGCCAAACTGAAGGAAAGCAGCTTTGCAGGAAAAGACCTGAGCATTCTGTTGCACCACAGATTGACCATAAGTCAACAATGTGCCCCTGTGTCAAAGAAGGCCCCTTGGCCTAAGCTTCCTTGGCTGCATTAGAAAAAAGCATCACATGAAAATCAAGGAGATGATCCTTCCCCTCTATTCAGTACTGATGAAGCCGCATCTAGAATGTAAGGTCAAGATCTGGGCTTCCCAGTACAAGACATGGAGCTACTAGAGTTAGGCCTGAAAAGGGATACAAAAATGACTAAAGGACTGCCCCATCTTGCATCAAAGAGGCTGAGAAAGGTGGAACGGTTTAGCCTAGAGAAGAGAAGGCTCAGAGGAATCTGACCTATGTGTGAAAATACCTGGTGGAGCAGGAGGAAGATAATGCAGCCAGATTTTCCTCAGTGGTTGGCAAGTTGGAAGAGCATGAGGCAATGCTCACAGACATACAAGAAATTGTTTTTATATGTAAGGAAAAAACTTTTTTACTGTAATGCTGATGGAACATTGGAGCAAATTGCCTCCCTGAGATGTGGTTGAACCACCTTTTTGTAGGAGAACCTAACTAGCCAAGCCCTGGGATACCTGCTTTAGGTCACCCTGCGCTGAGCAGATTGGACTAAATGACCTCCAGTTCTTCCAAACTCAGCTTTTCATTATATATATATATATATATATATGAAGAATTAATTTATGGAGGCTCTGACTTTTGATTTACTTTTATATATATCATCTATATCATGTATCGTATATTTATATATATATGTATCAGAATACAGCTTTACTTCCTTGTAACTTTTTTTCCCCACTCTTTCTAGTTCCATCCTGACCTTTTATTTCTTACCTTAACAACTCTCTCAGTGCAAATCAACCCCCCCAAAACAAAACAAAACAAAACAAAACAAAAAAACAAACATACAATAACAAAAATGGAAGTAAAATATTTGATTTTGTGTGAAGATATTTAACTAATAAATAAAGATATTTAACAGATGTTACAAGCAGATGTAAAGTACCAATGTAAAATATATTAACAAAGTTTATTGACAATCAGACCACGGACTCATATTTATTAGACACATACTTACTTTCAGATTTTTCTTTCATGCTTCCAACAGTCAAAGATGACCTCTGAGCTTTGCTGTCACTACTGCAATCAGATTTCCAGCTCCTAAATGCTTTCTACAGTAGAAGGCTTTTGTTGATCTATCATTTTTTTAAACAAAAGTCACTTTCACTTTTCCACTTAATTTGCTCTCTAGTTCAATCAAATATAATTCCCGAATCAATTGCTGTTCCTGATTTTTAGAAAAGAGCAAATATTTAAAAATATATATATATATTTAAAAAAAGAGCAAAAATTTATCTCCATTTTGAATGGAGATAAAAATATGAAAGGCCACCAACTTACTAAGTGACAGATCAACATGTTAGAGTTCCAGAGAGAAAAGAATGTTGTGAAAATATTTCATCTTCTGAGAATTACGTGTTGTAGACATATATTCACAGCACCATGGGGAAAAAAAAAAAAAAAAGAACTTCAAAATATCAGACTGCAGGTTGCTCTACCAAACTCAGAAAAAAATATGTCATTTATGATAGATGTTTGTCAGAAGGATCATAATTAAAATAAATAAATAATAAAAAATAATAATAAAAAATAGCACTTCAAGTGCACGATAATGTTAACGAGCTCAAAGTTTAGTTTTCTCCAGAATACTTACTTTAACATCATTATTAATTTATTTCCATGACTAATTTACTAATTTTCACAGTGGCAAAGTATAAACATTAGCTGGTAAACCAAAAATTCCCATACGTTTTGAAATCACCAGGGTGATAATTAAGAAATCTCAAAGATCAGTCTGTTTCTGAATTCAGGACAAAATATACATAATAGTTTAACTCAAGATTTATCTTTTTTTTTTTTTTCACTTTAAATTTTAACAAAACAGTTATAAATATTTATACTAAGAGGACAACATTTTTACTCCATTTCTTTCTTAACTGAAATACATGCACAACCACGTTGTCCACGAAATGATTAATTAATATACATTTGAAAACAATGTTGATCTCTTCATTACAATGAGATGCTATGTTATAGCTATGTTAATGTAATTATTAAAAAATGTATCTTCAAAACATTTCAGCTGTTCCAAAACTGAAGAATAACTAAGAATAAGTATATGATTATATACTAATAATGTAACAAGCTCTACAGTATGACTGTGATTTGCCACAAAGAATCTAATAAATTGCCACCTCAGTTCAAACATCTGCCACAGTAAGTGACAGTGATTACCAAAGAGGGGTATTAGGCATCTTAGCCAATAAAAACATTGAAGAATCTTGATATGCTGTGATGAAGAATGTTTGAGATTTCATAATTATATTTTTAACATCTGGAAAAAATATGGATGTTTCTGAATTTTAATGTTGCCCTGAGTTTCTTGTTCTAAGACCCTGTTTTCAGTTAGTTTCATCATAACTTTGTCAGAATTTAACTATGATGCCCTCTGGTATCATGGATGGCATTAATATACACTGTTTGATGATTACTATTTTCTACCTAAAAGATTTTGTCTTTTCTGAGAATAATGTTGAATGTTTTGTTTTGTTTTGTTTTTTCTTGTTTACTCAGATATCATTATGCTACAGTTATTTTATTTTCTACACATGGTGAAGAAAGGGAGATAATATTTAAAAATGTGAGGAGTTTTTTTTTTATTTTTTTTTTTCAAAAATAAATCTTTCCTTCCCCAAGGAAAAGAAAAAAGTCTGTTTGAGTCTAGTGGAAATATTTGATATGTATTTTTATATCATAGACACAATGTATACACAATCCTGATAAAAATGGGTCTATGAGAAATAGTCATTAAATCAAGAGATTCTGTTTGATTAGCTTGCGGCCAGCACATCCTTAGGCAAGCTGTGCTCTGCCTCATGTCAGGTTTTTTTTGTCAATAAGATTTCCATTTTCTTGGTCCAGATTTGAGCCCAAGAGCTAAGAAATTTAATTTACTGTGAATGATATTATAACTTGATTTTTTTATTATTATTTCTATTACTATTGACATTTTATTGCTAGTAAAAGAAGATAGGCTTCATATTGACATATTATTCAATGAAGGGTCTCAGGACCTGCCAATACACATTTTGGCCAATGTAGAGTTTATTTTGCTGTAACAGCTATCAAACACTGAAGTGTGTATTTCCTGATTTGCTTCAACTTAAACTCTGTGACTGTCACATAGGATAAAAGTCTGGCCAGCCATAATGGTCATAGTGTAACAAGTTATATCCTTGTGTAAAAAAATAATCTGAGTAAACTCTGAGAATGAGGATGAAGGAACCTTATCTCCATCAAGCTCCTTTTAGTGTAGACTTGGGACAGTAGTAACGCACAGAAGTTACATTGCCTTTCTGCTTGAAGAAACTGACACCATCAGCATTATGACCCAAAAGTACCCCAGAAGGGTGTACATTTAGGGTGACCTAAATGAAGAAGTTGGTATGAGTTTTCTCATATATGAATTTTAAATGTATTATTTATATGACTTTTCTGTAATAATTGGGAGTAAATGTTATTGTAACTGGAGAAATAATAACACATTTTTAGATTGTTAAATCCTTAATTAAGGTAACAATAAAGCCTTTATTCCATAGAAATGGTGTTTTCTGTTTTGGTCATAGCAATATTTTGAATTTAACAGGAACAATGATCCTGGGAGGGAAAAAAAAAAAATTAAAAAAAAAAAAGAGAAAAAAAAAAAAAAAGAGGAAAAAATAAAAAGCAAAACAAGTGGAAAGGAAATTCCCAAAAAGAAAATAAAAAATAAAATATATGAAATATATAAAATGTAATAAAAATATAAGTATAAATATAAAATAAAAAATATAGATTATAGATTATAGATTATAAATTATAAAATTTAAAATATAAAATAATATAAAATATAAAAATTAAAAAATAAAAAAAAAAAGGAAAACTTTCTATTGAAGTTATTTTGTTGCAGCAATTTAGAGATTCCATTAAATTTGGAGTTGCTTGTGTAGATTGTTGCTTATGTATTATGTTTATGTATTATGCTTATGTGTTTTTGGGTGACAAATCACTTTACTGTCCTGAATAGCAACGTGAATTTTCCTTAAATTCTGTAATTCTGTAGTAATTCTGTATTTTTATTTATTTATTTATTTATTTTTATATGAGACAGGGAAAGACAAGTATCAGAATTGAAGATAGTAGGACTATCTTGGAAATATTGTATGGAAATATATATAGAAATATTTTCGTCCTCTTATAAATAAAAACCCAATCTGCCTCTCTGTTATAATACAAGTCAAATCTGATCAAAAAGCTTACCATGCATGTGTGAAGTTATTATGGATAAATCTTGAGCTCTGTGGTGTTTGCAGAGAGTGTCTTTTTCAACTTGAGAGTTCATTTTGCGGTATTCATTTTATGGTTTATGAACTGTCTGTAAATCTCTTTCAGGTATTCCCTAAGAGAGTACTGGGTAGGTAATGAATATGTTAATTTGCTGAATTGTTATGAATAATTTGTTAATACCAGATAAAACTAAAAGATACCCTTGGCTACCTTAACTTCCATGTCTGGATATTTGTTCAGTTATTCCTTAGTCTAGTTTCTTACAGGATCAAAACACAGAAGTGCCTAATTCTGAGGTTTGCTCAAAACCCAATAAAATTTATCAACATGAAATTGTCTCAAAGCACTGATGATTTTAATTCAAATAGGTGGTCAAAAGGTGGTTCATTGCCTCCCATCCCATCCTTTTCTTAAAATATTGTAAGTTGATGCAATGAAGAAAGTCTCAGTATAACCTTCTGCATAAGAGGACTCAGGAACAGAACCCCCATATTTCAGGAGAGTGCAAAACCTACCAAAGTTCAGGTAAACTGGAGAACTATGTGCTTTTGTGTTGAAATATTGACATCCAAAAATCAGAGTTGCAAGACAAGTAGTAATTTGCAGTGCAGGATTAAAAAGGGGTAGACTTCTATTGTGTTCTCTTTACAAAGAGCTCAGAGCTATTATTATTATTATTATTATTATTATTATTATTATTATTATTATTATTATTATTATTATTTTAGCGTAAATTGATTTATCTGTTCAAGACTTCAGTATTCCTGGTATACAGCTTCCTCAGGATAACTTTTTTATTCCACTCCTCATTTTTACTTCACCCATTGTATAACCCAGTCATTAAGGCCTGCTAATCCTGCTAATTACACTGTGGATTTCCTCAAGATAAAAACAGAACTTAATCTCAAGTTTCCTGTTCCTTGGTAAATGTGATTAGCACTGCATTATACTGCAAGGAGTGGATGATACCACGCTTCCTTGTCTATGCATACTGTTAAAATAGTAAATTCTGCTCAGATAGATACTTGAATTTAAGAGAAGACTGTGCAGGATCATGAGTGAATCTACATTGCAAGTACATCTACAGTGGGCTGCAGCTCAGCATAAGGTTTGGTCAGGACTCAGATATATAGCAATAAGAGTTTATCTACATAATAAGCATCTCAGCATATCCCTGCTATTTATCATAAAAGTCAAGAATGAATGGAGACTCAAAACTTTTAGGAGCAGCAGTGAAATTTGAAAAGGGAAACGCTACACAGTCCACTAAGTGTTTTGAGTAGGTAGTCACTGTCTATAAAAAGAACTTAAACATACAGAACTTAACTTAACTACAACACTTAAGTGTCTAGTGTACATATATATACATAAATATATATATAAACATGAGGTTAAAATGATTTAGGGTGGAAAATGAATGATTTAGGTTGGAAAAGAACTATAAGATCATCAAGTTAAATTGCTAACTTAGCATTGCCAAGTCTACCACTAAACCATGTACTAAACCAAGTACCACATCTACGCATCTTTTGAATACCTCTAGGGATAGTAACTCAACTACTTCCCTGGGCAGCTTGTTCCAATGCTTTACAGTAAAGAAATATTTCCTAATATCCAACTTAAACCTTTTCTGGTGCAACTGTAGGCCATTTCTTCTTGTCCTATATTGCTTTTGGCTTGTGAGAAGAGACCTACCCCCACCTGGTTACAACCTTGTTTAAGGTAGATTTGTAGAGAGTGATAAGGTCTCCCCTGAGCCACCTTTCCTCTAAGCTAAATAACCCCAGTTCCCTCAACCAATCTTCATAAGATTTCTTCTCTACTACCTTCACCAACTTTGTTGCTATTCTTTGGACATGCACCTCAATGTCCTTTTGTAGCAAGGGGCCCAAAACTGAACAGCGTATTAGAGGTGTGGCCTCACCAGAGCTGAGTACAGAGGGATGATCACATCCCTAGTCCTTCTGGCCACATTATTTTTAATACAAGCCAGGATGCTGTTGGCCTTCTTGGCCTCCTGAGCACACTGCTGGCTCGTATTCAGACAGCTGTTGACCAATGTCCCCAGGTCCCATTCTGCCAGTCAGAATTCCAGCCACTCTTCCCCCAGCCTGTAGCACAGCATGGGCTTCTTGTGCCCCAAGTCCAGGACCCAGCACTTGGCCTTGTTGAACTTCATACAGTTGTCCTCAGCCCATTGATCCAATCTATCCAGATTCCTCTTCAGAGCCCTCCTACCCTCAAGCAGATAAACACTCATGCCTAACTTGGTGTCATTTTCAAACTTACTGTGGGTGCACTTGATCCCCCATCCAGATCATTGACAAAGATACTGAAGAGAAGTGGCCCCAATACTGAGCCCTGGAGGACACCAGTCATGACTTGTCTTTGTCTGGATTTAGCTCCATTCACCACATCCAGACAATTTTTTTACCTACGAAAAAGTATACCTGTCCAAGCTATGTGCATTCAGTTCCTCCAGAAGAATGCTGTGGAAAATGGTATCAAAAACTTTACTGAAAGCTAGTTGGACAACATCCACAGACTTTCCCTCATCCACTAAGCACATCACCTTGTCATAGAAAGAGATCAGGTTAGTTAAGCAAGACCTGCTTTTCATAAACCCATTATGACTGGGCTTGATCAACTGGTTGTCCTGTAGGTGTCACATGATGGCACTCAGTATAATCAGCTCCATGAGCTTCCCCAGCACTGAAATCGAACTGACAGGCCTATAGTTTCCTGGGTCCTTCTTATGGTCCTTCTACTAGATGGGTGTCACATTTGCTAGATGTCAGTTGACTGAGGTCTCCCCTGATAGCCAGGACAGCTGATGAATGATAGCAGCTTGTTGAGCACTTCTACCAGCTCACAGTACCTGAGGAGAGATCCCACTTGATACCATTACATATAAGTGGTACAGCAGGTCACTAATCATTTCCTTTCGTATTATGGAGGCTTCATTATGCTTGTCTTCCAGTTCAGTGGGCTGGGTACCCAGAGAGGAGCTGGTCTTACTACTAAATACTACTTCGGGAAATAAGGCACTAAGTACTTCATCCTTTTCCTCATCCTTTTTCACTGTGTTTCCCCACACATTCAACAAAGGATGGAGAGTCTCCTTAGTCCTCCTTTTCATGTTAATGAATTTATAAAAACATTTTTAATTTTCTTTAATGACAGTAGACATATTGAGCTCCATTTGGGCTTTGGCCCTTCTAATTTTCTCCCTGCACAGCCTCATGCCATCTTTGTAGTCCTCCTGAGTGGCCAGCTCCTTTCAAAGGTTTTACACTCTCTTTTGTTTCTCAAGCTCTAGTCAGACCTCATTGTTCAGCCAGACTGTTTTTCTTCCCCTCTGGCTCATCTTTCAGCTTCTGAGAATGGCCTGCTGCTGTGCCTTTAGGATTTCCTTCTTGACGAGTGTCTGGCCTTCCTGGACTCCTTTGCCCTTCAGGACTGCCTCCCAAGGGACTCCACCAACCAGTCTCCTAAACAGGCCAAAGTCTGCCCTCTGGAAGTCCAAAATGAAAATTCTTGCTAAACTCCCTCCTTACTTTACCAAGAATTGAAAACTCCACTATTAATTCATGATTGCTATGCCCGAGACAGCCTCCACCCTCACATCACTCATAAGTCCTTCTCTGTTCAAAGGCAAAAGGTCCAGCAGGGCACATTCTTTAGTTATGTCACTCACCAGCTGTCAGGAAGTTATCTTCCACACACTCCATAAACCTCCTAGACTGTTTCCTTTTTGCTATATATTGTATTTCCAGCAAATATTTGGTAAATTGCAGTCCCACATGAGAACAAGAGCTAGCTATTATGAGACTTCTCCCAGCAGCTTATAGAATATCTCATATGCCTCTTCATCCTGGGTAGGTGTCCTATAACATACTTCCACCATGGCATCTGCCTCACTGGAGTTCCCCTGATTCTTACCCATAAACACTCAACCTCATTGTCAGGATTATTAACCTTTAGACAATCAAAACACTCCCTTATACACAGGGATACCCCACTGTTTCTCCTTCCTAGCCTTTCACTTCTGAAGAGTTTATAGCCATCCACTGCAGTGTTCCAGTTGTGCCAGTCCATGTTTTTGTAATGTCAACTATGTCACAGTTTTCCTGCTTTGCAATGGCTTACAGCTTCTCCTGTTTGTTGTCCAAACTGTGTGCATTGGTGTAGATGCACTTCAGCTGGGCTAGAAAACCTGTCACCTTTTTTTTGGGGGGGGAGGTGGGAGAAGTCCTAATTCTTGTGTGGCCTTTCTCAGGCACTTCTGTCATTTCCAACTCATCAATATCCCTTGTGCCTTTGCTGTCACATGTTTCTCTATCTTCTACCTCTACTGCGATGGCAGACCAAGGGACCTTGCTAACACACCATCCCACAGACACCGGCATACTGCCCCCAGGCTTATCTCTAGCAAGCCCATTTTTATCCCTTTCCCTCTTCAAATCTAGTTTAAAGCCCTTCCAATGAGCCCTGCTAACTCCTGAACAAAGATCCCTTTCCTCCTTTGAGACAGATGAACCCTGTTTGTTGCCATCTGGCCTGGTGTAATGTAAAATGACCTATGACCAAAAATAAAAAAAAAGTTTTGCCAGTGACACCAGGCTCAAAGTCAGGTGTTGATCTGCTGGCTTCTCCTGTTTCTTCCCTCATAATTTCTAGCACCTGGAGGGATAGAGAAAAACACTACTTGTGCTCTTGATCCCTTAACCAGTTGTTCCATGTTGGCCCTGAAGTCTCTCTTGACTGCTCTCAGACTTCTTGTTGAAACTTCCTTGCTACCTACCTGAAAAATCAGTAATCAGTAATAACCTGAGGGCCACAGAAGGGAAGAAAACTTTCTTCACATCTCTAACTTGGTACCTAATGAGGCAGCAGACTTTCCTATGAAGTGGATCTGGTCTGCATATTAAGCTTTCTGTTTCTTTCAAAAAGGAGTCTCCTATAACAATGGCCTGCCTTTTTTTTTTTTTTCTTGATGGGAGCTGTTTTGAGGCAGGGTGTAGGCTGACTTTACCTTGGTGACATTAAAATGTCAATTATTTTTTCATCTCAAGATATAAGATTTTTATTTTTTATTTGTTTTTTTTTTTTCATTTTCTCTTTTTTCTTTAAATCTTATGACCTCTGCAAGTTATCAATTTCCTAAAAGGGATATCTACTTTGGAAAACTTTTGTAGTAATTTTCTGATCCTGTCTATTTCCACCTATGCAATTTTTGAGTGCAGCATTGATTGCCATTGAACACTACAATTTTGATTAAAGGATTTCCAGCCTTTATGTAGCAAAGATCTGGGTAAGAGGAATAGGATGGAAAGATCATTTTATTTCACAACATTCAGAACATAGTTTCATACATACCTACCAATGCCAAGATATGTTCATTCAGGTGGTCTGTCCAATTTGCAGAATTGAGGACATTTACATCTGTGCACCTCTGTCCTTCTATTTATTTATTTATTTTTTAATTTATTTATTTTCAATGGTGCAATGGGCAGCAGACACCAAACAGGTGACAATGTACAAATTTTGAATATGCTTTTTGTACCTGAAAATGATCTGACAGTAATTAGTCTCTCCATCTTGACTCATTTTTATGAGCTATCACTGTCCTGTATCATTCAGTCTTGTGCGTCCTGAGAAGCTGCACATGGATATGTGCTGCAATCTGGATGACACACTAGAAAAGGTATCATAACACATTCTATTTTATAGTGTTTTTTACATTTTTGTGTGTGTGTGTGTGAGTTTTGTTTGTTTGTTTTTCTTTACAATTTTGGTGCTTCTACACATATAGTCTGCAACTCACAATCCATTCATAACAATCTTCACATTTCTAGTACAATTCCCAACATCTGGGGTCTGCGATATAGCTAGCTGCCCTTGTGGAATTCTAACCTAAAATATATTCAAAATGGGTCTCTGAATAAATTTTCATTTCCATATAAATATGTGCTTTTTCTGTCACAGCAGCAGGCAATAAGATTGAAATGAATATGTAGAGCAGTAGAAAATCTGCTGGTCTGGAATATAAGTTTTTGAAATCTGGAATATTTGAAGGATGCTCATGATATGGAATTAGTTCATTTTCCTTAATGGAAGCAATAGTGAAAGTGCTGAAGGATAAACTCTTAGGAATAAACACAAGGAAAGTTAATGCTGACTAGTGAATTTAGGTTAGCTGATGAAATGTTAATATTTTTTTCTAAGTAGAAGTCAGATGGGTGTATGGTGTATGTAGATCAGAGAGAAAGAGTTCAATAAAGGAAGAATGAGTGAAAACTAATGCTGGCTTCACACAGTTTCAATTATTAAGTTATGTAATATGTTTGATTGAGACAGAGTTTATTTTCTGCATAGCAGACCCTGTGGGGCTATGTTTTGAATTTGTACCTAAAATAGTGTTGATAACACACCCATGTTTTAGCTATTGCTGAAAACTACTTTCACATCATTAAGCTTTTCTTTTTCTCCCACTCTGCACTCCCAGTGAGTATGCTGCAAGTGGACAAGAGGCTGAGAGGTGACACAGATGGAAGTTAAGCCCAACTGACCAAAGAGATATTTCATATAGTACAATGTCATACTCAACAATAAAACATGGAGTAAATGAAGAAGGGAGGAGGAGTTGGCTCCAGACATTCAGTGTATAAAGAAAGGCCTGCTTGTGGGAGATGATTACTGTTTATTTTTGTTGTGTTGGTTTGTTTCTCTTTTATTCATCTATTAAGCAGTATTTATCTTGATACATAAGTTTTCTTGTCATCCCTCCTCTCCCCCCCCCCCCCTTTTTTTTCTCTTTCTATTTTCTTCCCCCATCTTCATGAGGGGCAGTAGGGAGGGATGGAATGTCTTTGTGGGTGTTTGGATGCTGGCTGAGGTCAAGAAATCACACTCAGAGATACCTTTTTCCACTCCTTACCATTAATTTTCCTAATTTCCAATCAGTGCTAAAAAGAATAAAAAATTATTTGAATTAATTTTTCATTGCCCTACATTATTATTAGAATGGTCACATCTCTACTTCTTTTTATATACAAAAAAGCCAGCAGAACAATAGCCAGCTTGGAGTGTGGATTCACAAAGAAATAGAAGATTTTGTGTAAAGATTTTTATTTTATTTTTATTTTTCATTTTAATTTTGAAAAGGTAATAATTTATGAATAAAAAATGAACAGCAATATTAATAAGATGTGGTGTAGCACCTAATGCTACAGCCAGCATACTTGTTAGACAGAATTTCACATTCCATCAGTCTCTCTTTCTTCTGCTCTGAAATAAAAGAAGCCAGAGGGAAATTTTAGATATGTAAAAAAAATAAAATAAAAAAAAAAATAAGGAAAACGGTACATGTAACACTCAGCAGCATTACGTTGTTACAAATATGAGGAGGTATTTGTTCACATGTCGTGTAACCATTATAGAGAGTTGTTAGCAGTGTATGATAGAGAGCTAGATGTAGTATTTATGAGATTGCAGATCCTTAGTATAAGTCATGCTTGTTAAATGACTTTTTTTTTTTTTTTTTTTTTTTTTTTCCTAAACAGAACAGGTATCAGATCAAATTTATAGGTGAAAATATTATAGTGGCTAGGTGAAAAAGTACCGGAATTGAAAACTGGAGCTTTCCCTTAAGAAAATAAATTGGTGTGTTAAAAAATTGAAGATTAATTTTTGAGAAAATTATTTACACTATCAAAGGGAAATTGTGTTGATTTCAGGAGACTTTGAAAATCTTCTTGAAAGTCTTCTTGTGGTTTTCACATGAAAATATTTTGTTTAGGCTCTGTAACTGTAGTCACAGAAAGATGTAACAACAGATATTAATAATTTCAGCCATATTAATAGAAAAAAGTTTATGTTTATTAAAGTTGATTCATACAATTTCAGGTTTGTTATTGTTTCTTAATGACTTGAATGGTTTGTTGTTGTTGTTTTCTTTGTTTCTCTGCTGGTTTATTTTTAATATTAGCAAGGATGGGATTCAACACCAGGTCTCAGATGCCCAAATACAAGGTGTAAAAGTAGGTGTCTATATATGAATCAGGTCTCTAAATTCCTATGATAGTCAATGCAAGTCTTCAAGTCATGTCATACTATCTCTTCTGCATAGATAACTCAGATCTCCAAATGAACCTAAATGGCACTAGACATATGTCTCTGGTAAAGAGCACTAGGGTCATTTTAATAATGGATAGAATTCCTCTGCTAAACACAGAGATCACAACACTTGATAAACCTTAGGCTGAACAATACACCCAGATGTACTGCATGGCAGATATAACACAAGATGTCTAAAGACCTGTATTATTCTGATAAAAACAAACAAAACTGACCCTCCACCTAAAATAAATAAGCAAATAAATAAACAAAAAGATTAAAAAATTGTCATCCAAGCAGAAAACTATAAAATGGCATTAGAAACCTAGAGTTAGCAGCAGAATCCTGCCCATTGGCCCTTATAATTAACAAAACTTTCTTTGTAACATATATAAAAAACACTGGGGTCATCTCATCAGATTTTAAGCACTGAATAATTAGTTGGCCTCTTTAATCTAATATAATTGTAAGCAGGGATAAAAATTGCAGAGGACAATCGATCTGATACTGCAATAAATTAGACAGGCAGAATGAATCACTCACTGAGCTAAATTCTGAAAAAGCCTAGTAATATAATCTAAAAATAGACCAATCTTTCCTTATAACTTCTAACATTCAATGAGAATGTCCCCTCATAGTGACTCACCTTTATCAAAATCAATGTGTAACTTCAGTATCTAAATTTAGAAGACTTTTAATCCTTATGGCCTTAGCTAAATAATACATTCACTACCACTTTCAGAAGCATAGTCCTTTTTTACCTAGCAAAATGTTCCTAATGTAAAGAGTGATCATTTTCTGTTTAGTTACAGCATTTATCAGGGAATAAATCAGGAATAAAACAGGTAATTTATCAGGGGAATAAGGAAATAGAAGCTATTAGGAGATTAATTTATGTTTTCAAATATTGTAAATACTTTTGGCCAGAAGGAATACATAATTTAAAAGTTAATTCTGACATATTAACATAGAGACATTACATTCTGGAACTGCCAAAATGTTTTGTTTCAGAGCTATTCTGAATGAAATATTCCTCTGGTTTGTTTGTTTTAAAGCACATAATTAATTTAACAATAATGACAACAACAACAAACAAATAAGACAATTATTTCAATTCCAAAAGTAACCAAAATATTTAATCTCCTCTACATTCTAGTTTCACTTTTTTTTTTTTTTAATTTCATTTATATATATATATATTAATTCCACTGTTCAGATATACACCCCTCATTAATATAATATATAACATAAAATATAATAAATATAAGTATAAATAATATACAAACATACATAATATATAAATATATAATATATAAATATATAATGTATAAATATATAGTATATAAATATATATATATATTACTAATAAATACAATTATTTATTTATTTTACTTAAATCTACATAGCCATTCAATAAACTTCAGTTTGCTTGTCAATGTAAAGTAAGTGTACAGCAGATTTTTATGCTATCAGAAAAAAAGATATTTCCGTAACCTTTTCAATAGTTTAATAGGCAACAAGTTGTGGTAAAGAATTGAAAGGTTGGAAAAGATCTCCAAGATCAACCATAATTTATACCTACATAAGAATATCTTCATAGAAAGTGCGCTGTCCATTTTTTACTCCTTGGAAGTATGAGTACTCCTTGGAAGACTGAGCATTTTATTGGGGTTAATCTATGGCCTACTCCTGGGGAGGTCCACAGGACTTACTAATAACACTCATAGACACTCATAGACAGCGGCATCGGGAATGGCTAAGAAATGCTGTGATTGTACTGAGAGGTTAGACAACTTTAAAATCCACTATAAGATTTAATATTCTTCAAACTACGCCAAGGCCTGAGAGGAATGTTTTGAATTTGCTTCTCAGGAAATATTAGGCTAGTGTTTAAGATCAGAATTCTTGTTTGTTTTTTTTTTTTTTTTTTTTTTTTTGGTTTTGTTTTGTTTTGTTTTGTTTTTTGGTTTGGTTTGGTTTGGTTTGGTTTTTTAATTATGTGGATCTCTGTATGTCCTAATTTTGTCTGGGATAATTTTCTTCACAGCTGTTGCGAGGACATTTGTTGTCGACGGAAGGAAGACACAGACGCTCAATATGAGTGATCAGTGAACTTCGATTTATTGGATAGCTCAGTCGTCTTTTATCTAATTCAATATAATTAGCTCATACATATTGCAAAAGTTAAGCTCATGATTGGTTAGTGCATTTCTCTATTTTATCAGCTAGTTTCTCACTCCCATCAACCGAAATAACACAGTTAATACTTTCCCAAACCACCAACAGATACCGTGTCCTTGTGCCTGATTAGCTCCCAGATGTTACGTACTTTCTCAGACTCATATGAGCTGCGTTCGATACTTTTTTAGCTCGCGACCTCCTAGTTGCTCAACATTCACATGACCATTCCTCCACAATTCCCCCGTTTTTATTTTGGGCTACAAATGCCTTTTCAGTGAGTTGTTCAAGCTTCCTAGATAAGCAGTTAAAGACTACCCACGCAGTAATTATAATCAACATAATTATAAGCAAAAAGCAAAGTCCCTCTTTGATTAAGTAAAAAACCCATCCCCCTGCATTTCCAAAGACAGATTTAAGCCAATCATCAAACCAATTATTCTGTATCGTATTTTTTTGTGTATGATCCTTTAGCCATTTCAATTGATTGTAAATCGATTGACCATGATCAGAGAGATTAAAGCAACACATTCCTTCTACATCTTCACATCCATGTCCTTGAGCTAGTAACAAAAAATCAATTGCGGCTCTATTTTGTAATACAGCATGTCTTAGACTCTCCATGTCTTGTGACATTTCAGAAAGAACTTGTGTTGTTACATTTGATTGTTTAACAGCCCAACAAGCAAGCTTATTAATGTTAATCAAAGCGTGTGCAGTTCCCACACCAGGCACCAAAGAAGCAAAGAATCTTTCTGCTGGACCCCATAATTCTACACCATCATTACAGTCAGAACCCAAAGTTTTTAGTTCTCATTTAATTCTTCTGCTCCTTGTCGAGTTCTGCCACGAGTGCAAATCTGAAGCAAAAAGTGTGAGTCGTCCTAGGTAACACGGACCTCCAAAAGCATTGGCTGGTATTCCTTGCCATGCACGGTCCCCACAGATTAAAAACACGCCAGGTGGCAAAGCTTTGGCCTGACTTTGAAGCCAGGTCAAATTGGTGTCACCTATTCCATACGCCCCAAGTGGTACACTAATGTTACCGGTGTTGTTCCATCCACAGTAATGTCCACTGGCCTCAAATCCAAGGGTCCTTGATGTTACGTTGGTCCATTGCGTTTTATTTTGTTTCCCTTCATTGAGTACAAAGCATGTTTGTGTCCAGTTACTACTGCTATTCCCTACTACCACAGACCCCAGGAGATTCAGTTCTTGAGGGTCCCATGGCAGTGAGTTATTAAGAGCTTGCAGGGCAGCAACTACTCCATCCGAGATGTTTGCAGAAAGGGATCTACTGAGTAGAGTAATACTGGCAGAATATGGTGCTAACATTTCACTCGGTTCCTTTGGATCCCCTATTGGGACCCCAAACAAGCATGTTCTGAAAGGGTACATAACATAACACAACTATACAACTTAACCCTAATAACACTACAATTACTGTAAGCACTTAATGGTAACACAATTAATAGTAAGTAACACAACTTAATAGTAACACACTTAAACCTAATCACTCGATAGTGATCAAAGGCTGTTCTTGACAGTCCTTGAGGTGTCACAGCCCACGTCATTGTCAGAATAATTATCAGGAACCTCTTCCTGGTCGTCTTCGGCGTGTGCAGATTCTAAAGCTGTTTCAGTCCGCTTTGCAGTGATCCACTGGGTACCTGTTTCTGGCACCACTTCAAAATCTCTATAACATTTTTGCAAGTAACCCTTTAACCACATTTATCACAATACTACATGCAATGATGATTGACACCACAGCGAACAAAATCTTTAATCCCTCTTTGATTAATCCCAGTAACCATCTATGCATTGTTTCAAACAAATCAGTGAACCATTGATTGAAAGGATTGATACCATATTGACTCTTTCTCATGTGCTCTTTCAAGAAAGTAATGGATTTGTGAATTGACTCATTACGATCAAAAAGTTTTAAACAGTACGTTCCCTTAAGTTTCTCCAAGTGGCTACTTCACACAATGACCCCATACTTGTGAAACATGATTTTGCTCGACCAGTACTAATTTCCTATGACTTCAGCCTGTACTATGGCAATAAATGCGCTCTCACTAACACAGTACACAGCACACTCACACACGCAGAGCACACTTGCACATCCAGAGCACACTTGTACACCCAGAGGCCTCTTGCACATCTCACTCTCAATCATACCACAACCTCAATCATACCACAAGAATATAATTTAGAATGATAAGCAAACAATACGTGCGGCCAATATAATTTAGAATCATAACCAACCAAACAAGTATTGTCTCTCATTGTGTTCCTCATGAAGTGACTTGCAACACTTTGTTTTAAAACCTTACCCTTACACAAATACTTTCAACACAAAATACCTGGACATTTAAGAATAACACATACAATTATTAACACTCCAGTTAGTATCCCTTTTGCATTGCAAGGTAAACCTCTTATAAAAAGAATGCCAGAGAGAAGCAGCACAGCCGCTGCTGCTTCCATGGTTACGTCAGACAGGCTGCAGGGTCCTGATGTCCATCCTTCTGCTCTGTGCCGACTTGCCACACAGTGAGGGTCGGCTGACATTCAATTCCGCGGAACTCCGAGCACAACGCTGCTCGTGGCAGTGACTGAGGGGGGGGGAGGCTCCCATTGCCCCGTAGCCCCCTGAGGCAGCGTTACCGTTCTCACTGAAGGCGGCAGTGGGCAATCCCCAACTCCAGCACTTCCCGGTAATCCCAGTTGCTCTGTAACGGCAGCAGCGACTCTCTGCTCAGCCTGAGGTGTAACTAAAGTGTTAGTGATTGTTCTCCAAGGGTTCAATGTTCAATAATTTTTTAGCAGCCTTATTTTCATTAATAACTTCATCAAACAATTTGTCCCCAAATTTACGCCACTCTGTTTGTTCAAATACTGTATCAGGATTGAAAAAACAACCCTGTGCTACTCCATATGCTAATAATCCTGGTAAATCCTTTTTGCAGTCTATAAGCTGCGTGCTCTGCTTTTCTAAAAAGCATTTGAGCAAATCATACGCCGCTTGTCTCTCCATACCTTTATATACGTCGGTACCGTTGCAGCCTTTGCAAAGACCTCGGCGGCGCTTTCTGGCGGGACCCTCTATAGGCTCATCCCGGGTGCGAGGACTCCCTTTCCGAGCTGCGGGTGCAGGGGTTCCAAGTTTTCATCCCTTTCACCTTTCAGACCTCGGGTGCGGGGATTCAGCAATTTTGCGTCCTTTTCACCTCCTGAGCTGTGTTGCAGGACCGGTTCCCATATTCCGTCCAACTGTGGCTCGCAGGTTCAACTCCAGCGGAGTCCCTGTTCCCGTTCAGATCGGTCCCTGTTCGGGCACCATTTGTTGCGAGGACATTTGTTGTCGACGGAAGGAAGACACAGACGCTCAATATGAGTGATCAGTGAACTTCGATTTATTGGATAGCTCAGTCGTCTTTTATCTAATTCAATATAATTAACTCATACATATTGCAAAAGTTAAGCTCATGATTGGTTAGTGCATTTCTCTATTTTATCAGCTAGTTTCTCACTCCCATCGACCGAAATAACACAGTTAGTACTTTCCCAAACCACCAACAGATACCATGTCCATGTGCCTGATTAGCTCCCAGACGTTACGTACTTTCTCAGACTCATATAAGCTGCGTTCGATACTTTTTTAGCTTGCGACCTCCTAGTTGCTCAACATTCACATGACCTACTTCACTTAACCATTCCTCCACACACAGCAGCTGGTATATGTCATGTTTTAAATTTAGAATAAAAATAATATTGTTAATGAACTGTTGTTTTAGTTGTTGCAGAGAAGTCCTTACAGAGAAACAAGGACTTTTCAGCTTCTTGTGCTTTCCTGACAGCGAGAAGAATAGGGGTGTACAAGAAGCTGGGAGGGGACAGAGCAAGGACATCTGACCCAAACTGACCAAAGGAATATTCCATAACATATTATATAATGTGGTACAATAAAAACTGGGAGACTTGACCAGAGTGGAGAGCTGCTCCAGGATTGGCTGGGCATCACTTAGCAGGTGGAGAGCAATTGCATTGTGCATCACTTGTTTTAAATATATATATATATATATTCAATTATTGTAATAATAAATACTATTTTGTCTTTTGTTTCTATGCTAAACCCTCTTTATCTGAACCCACAAGTTTTTTTTCCCCACCCCACACCTTCTAGTTTGTTCCTCCATCCCACTTGGGAGTAACAAAGTGCTGAGCAGGTACATTTATGCTGTGTTCATGCTTTTATTCATACAGTGTTTGTGGAAGAATGTAGGAGCCAGTCTCTGGACCCACATGTATATAAATAAGTAAATTTTGTTACCAAACTCCTTATTCACCTTGTCGAACATTTTCAGTAGTTCTGGTAATTTGTACTTAATTCTTACTTCAAACAATACCTTCTTAGATTTTATAGCATGCTGTTGATTTTTTTATTTATTTATTTAATTAATTATTTATTTGTAATTTCAGGAGTTTTATTTGTCTTTAAAACATTTTTTTTTCCCCCCTGGGTACTGTATCTTATTGTTAACATGCAGAAGCTATTTGCTCCCAAAGTATTAAGGCAGAAATATCTGAATAGATCCACATTTCTAAATAAAACCGCAATGAGTTAGATGGTTTAATATAGTTTAATATGGCAATGGTTTAATAAAAGATCCCAGATCATCCTTTTTTATCTCTATTTCTTAACTGATAAGTATTTCCTTAGCTCTATTTTCAGTCATTATACACAGTTCCCTTCAAGACATTCTGGTTCCCAAAAAGTCTATAAAGACTACAATATAACAGATATGTCTCCTTCCATTCTGCATAATTCTCTATCTTCATCCCAGTACCCCTCGCAGCCTTGAAAACTACAGCATGTCCTCAGTCAGTGATTTGGAGTCTAAAACAAAAAACTGTACTTTCACATTTTAAAAACACCACTTCCATATAGCCCTCAAAATATTTCTAAACTTTTGGTATTTAATTAAACAATTTTCCCATCTGAAGCATCCCACATGGAACCCCAAGGAGATGAGGGTCACATATTGTGCCTTTTATATACACTTTTTTATGCCTTTTATATACTTCTCAGTGTGTGGGTATGCAAGCTGTTCTGTGCCATTTGGCCAGCAGCAGTAGGGACTGTTCTCATAGCTCTATGAAGGGACTCATATGTTCAGCACCGTAGATGTCCACATGAGGTCTTTGACATAAAATGACAATTCTTGTTTTCTTCTCATTAGATTGGTGAAACAGCTGAGAAGCTTCTCAAGATGTCTGTTGAAGCCAAAATGTGCTCATGAATGTGCAATCACCCATAGCCTTCAAGAAAACATCGTATTTATAATCTAATACATGAAAAAAGAAGAAAGGATAGATTCTATGCAAAATAAAGTTCCCTCAACATACATTCTTTGAAGTATTAAAAGACTATGACTAAGAATGGTAGTTCTAGCAACTTCTTACTGTTTCTTACTGGAAGCAGTGGTGGTTAGTCACCTTTAAGAAAGACTGCACATGATTACTTGACACAAAATTGTAAGCACCAGACAAATAATTGAAAAAACAAACAAACAAACACATCTTTCTATAGAGTGGATTTCTGACTTAACAAAGCATGAAGGGAAAAAAAAATAATACATCTAGTTCAAGAGTTGTATACAATGTCCCCTGTCAAACAAGTGAGAAAGGTTTATTTATGCACATTTCTATTGTGTTTTCATGGGCAAGTCTCAGCAGGAGGGTATGGATGGGTGGCACTGCAGGACTGGCCTCTGTGAGAGGAGACTGGGGCTGCCCTATTCTGGATACAGCCAGTTCCAGTTGGCCCCAGCAGTCCCACAGGCTGAGTCTAGCACCTGAGATGATGGCACTTTCTTGATGACATTAAATTTCTTTCCTCTTGAGTATTTTTTATTTAATATAAAGCAAAACATGCATGGCAGTGAGAAAATAACAGTGTGAGACAAAATCTTGTAAAAACCAAAGTTAGAGAAAGAGCAGATGTAGAAGGTGCTCCAGGTGCCAGAGCAGAGATTTCCCTGCAAGCTGTGGAGAGGACTGTTCACATTTCTGCCCACGCTGGGGCAGACAGATATTTCCTGAAGGGAACAGTAACTTCTGGAGAGGCCACAAAGGAGTAGTTTTTTCGTGAAGGCTTATCAGCTTGTCAAGGACTGCAGCCCATAGAAGGACCCAGTCTGGACCAGCGGACAGGAAGGAACATCAGAGGAACAACTATGGGCTTACCACAACCTCCATTTCCCATCCACCATTCTGTCTATGCCACTCAAGTAGTAGGAGAAGGTAGAGGAGTGTGGTGGTTTTACCGTGCTGGGCAGCTAAACCCCACAACCGCTCTCTCACTCCCCCTCCTTTAGATAAGGAGGGGGAGAAGTAAAGCAAAGAACAACTCACGGGTTGAGATAAGGATAATTTAATTAAAGGGAAATAATTATAATAATTAAATAAAGACTACTATGAACTAAACAATTTAACTAAGGGGAAATAAAAGGGAAAGGGGAAAAAGGGAGGAAAACAAACAAACAAAATAAATGAAAGCTATATGGAAGTGCAGAGGAAAGAAATTACTCTCTACTTCCCACAAATGAGCGATGATTGACCACGTCCTTGAAGCAAGGCCTCAACGCACGCAGCCGGTGTTCGAGAGGAGGACCGACGTCTTCTCAACGAGAGCCCACCCCTCCCCTCTTCTTCCTGTTTCCACCTTTTATTGCTGAGTGTGACACCACATGGTATGGAATATCCCTTTGATTGGTTTAGGTCAGCTGCCCTAGTGATGTTTCTCTCCTCACTTTTTTGCCCACCCCCCAGGAGGGTTAGCGAAAGGCCCAATGCTGTGCCACTGCTGCTCAGCAGTAGACACAACACTGGTGTGATAACACTGCTGTTCCAGCTACAAGTACAGAGTACGGCACTGAATGGGCTGCTGCCGGGAAAGTTAACATTCCAGCCAGACCCAGTACAAGGAGCTAGAAAGGAAGGGGTGAAGTAGAGCCTGGGAAGAAAGGGGGAACAGAGGGAAGTTGTTTGTTGTTGTTATTTTTCCCCTGATTTTTATTTATTTTGCACTATCCATTCCTATTCTAATTGGCAATAAATTAAATTATCTTTCTCCAGGTCTGTATACGTGGCTCAGCCCAACACAGAGTATAAAATGTATTCCTTTCTAACAAATGGATATGCCCAGCATCCTGAAAGTGAGCATATTATAGACACTGGTAATAAGAATCACATTTCTACTGTGATACAAGTGAATATTGCAATCGCTATATTGTGCTTGTGTAGTGATTTCAGTACATTGTTAGATTCTCCAATACTCTGCTAATTCAGAATTTTTGTGTACCATCAGTTATCTTTGAATACGTAAATTTGATATTAAACATTACACCCTCAAGGCATAAAAAAAAATCAGAGAGTATTGGTCTCTGACAAGTGTGAACCATGACATTTTCTTCATAAGTCTAGCTAATGCATTTAATTAAATTTTTCTGCCACATGCACAGACACACACATGTATATGAATTATCAAAGACAAGCACTGGTTGTCTAAAGTTCAACTTAATTACTCCTACACAAACATTTACAAGGTTTTATGTTGTTCTAAGACATTGTCGGAAAGCATTTACTCCAGAAAGAAAAAGTCTCTTCTAAAGTCCTTTGTCCTGTCTTCCCTCTTAATTTACTCTCAGTCACCTCGAATGGAGATAGGCTTTCTTCAGACAAGTTGAATGCATCTGTTAGCCAACACAGACTATAAATTTTACTCTAAATAGACATGCATTTTTCAGTCAGCGGTGTAGTTCTCTAGATTCCACTAGTGATACTGATCTTATAACCTTTGGTTAAAACAAGATCCTAGTCACTTGGGTAGCTTTATCACAGACATCTATGTTTATATGTCTGAATACAAAATTGAATCCTATTGCTGTATTAAAATATATAAATAAATAAATAAATAAATAAATAAATAAATAAATAAATAAAAATGTTACCAGGTGCTGTGGTTAACCTGGCAAGTAGCTCAACTCCACACAGACATTCACTCATTCCACCACCACCCTCCCAAGTGTTATGGGGAAGAAAATTGAAGAAAGGGGTGAAAGAACTCATTAATCCTTCATTAGGATGGTTTAATAAAAAAAGTTTTATTATTCTGCATATACTATGGAAAACCTCTTTAGCCAGATACTGGATTATCTGTCCTGGTTCTGTCCTCACCCAGCTTGTGGTGCACCCCCAGACTCCTGGCTGATGGAGCACTATAAGAAGCTGAAAAATCCTTGACTTAGAGTAATCACTGCTCTGCAACAATTAAAACATCAGCCTGTTATCAACATTATTCTCTCCTAAATCCAAAACACTGTCACTTAATAACTGGACAACCAAGACTCACAACCATGCAGGGAATACAGGGAATACAGAGCTATACCAAAGTTGTGTATAACAGAGCCATATGAAGGATGTGAATATCAGGTTGTGAATCCTAGCATAGACCAATAACCACTGAATCATGCATTTGTCCCCTTTGAATTTTGTAGTTTCATATTGCTTAAACATTTGTGATTCATAGGTTTGTAACTTGGGTTATTAGATTTAAATTACCCAACCAGAGTAAAGAAACAAAATTAATATGTTACTTCTTTTAAAGCACATCAGAAAGCCAATGGGAAGCACATAGATAAAGAGCAAGAAAATAAATAATATTAGTTTCAGTTACAAGAGTGAGATATTTTTGTTCCAAGTAATTTCCTTCTCCAACCTCTGAGAAAAAGTTCTTTGCTTGCTATTAAACATCAAAAACCTTCTATAAATACCAAACACATCAGCAACTGTTGCTTAAGTTTAACATTTACTTTATCCACATTTTTGCACCTATTTTTTTTTATTTTATTTGCAGTGGAACTGTAACAGAAACGTTACTGTATTTACTGGATGAAGGACATACTCTAGTTACATTAACACTCCTTCAAAAAATTGTTTTATTCCAAAACTATTAATCCCTGAAAAGCTGGCATAAAAAAACTTTTATTTACACGGGTGATGTGTGAATATATTTTTCTTCTTTCTTCTTCCAGTTGTTTCACTATTCACTCTTGTCTGTGAACAGACAACACACACACACACACACATATATATATGTTTTATTTTGATTTAATCTTCCCTTTCTTCACAGCAAGTAGTCAAACCATCTTCAAAATATAATTCTTATGAAAATGAATATCTGGTATCATTATTAAATCACAAACAATGCAAGAGCACAGCCATAAGAAAAAAAAAAAAAAAAAAAAAAAAAGTAAAGTGTGAAATTTACATCAAACTTTTGATTAGAAAGTGCCAGAGTTTTCCATATTTCCTAAAAGAATAGTAAAGGATAAAGCAATAAATAATTAAATAAATAAATAAGAGTTAGAGACAGTATTGCCATATGCCAGCTGTCTTTTTAACTTCATACAGTGCAGTTAATAACTTATATTTTCTGTCTTTATTTAAGTCTGTTTCCTCCTTCCTTGTTTCAAGGAGGAATGCACATGTTTACCTATATGAGTCATAACTGTTGATTTTTTCATGCTCTGTACTGCAATTAAATAATAGTCTCTGCTTGTATTTTATTTTTTTTTTAATTTGAAGATCAAGAAAAACAAAAAAGGCAATCAGATATTATGTTAGAAAATAATAATAAATAGTAAGTGCATAGATAAATTAATGACGATGATTCTGCTAAGAAAGACATATTTCAGTTGTTCTAGCAGTAGATAGGGAGAAGCTAATTGTTTTACTAGCAGTTAACACCAGCCAAATGAGAGAGACATTTCTGAGAAGTAATCTGTAATAAAATGTCTTCCATATATGGGATAATCAGTGTTGAAATTTTCAGTAAAATATCTCAGCTTAAGAAAGATGAGGGCAAAAAGAGGGACAAGGATTCCTTGGGGCACATCCTAATACAACATTTTCAAAACATGAATAGAAAGAAGTTTTTATCAGTGCTGCCACTGTCTTTTACTGATTTTAGCAATCTGTGGATGCACTTTTGGTACAAAAATCTACACCATTCTAATGGATGTTAGAAGAGGTACAGGTTGTCATCTTTTCCACACATTGTGTATGAACTCAGTTCATTGTCAAGAATATCAGGAATTAGATCTACTTCCATATTGAAAATCCCTGTTATATTAGAGTCCACATTTTTGAAATTCATATAGATCGAGAACTTTCACCTTGATACATATATCTGGAATAAGTAGAAGTCTGTATTTACAATATCCCTAGTTACTGATACACTTCATTCACTTCTGAAATGTAAAATGTGGCACAGGTGAATGTTTCTGAAGCAAAACAAAGCTTATGACATCATAGTTATTGTCAGAAACAATTCATTGTTACCTGTAAGAGCCAGGTAGTTGGTAATTTTTTTATTTCTCAAAGAGTATGCAAATCAATGTCAAGCATATTTTATCTCAAGGTCTTTCTTATTGGAAGCAACAAAGAACAGAAGATTAGAGTTTGTATGAAATATATCATGATTTATTATATTAAAAGTTCTATCATTTCCAAGTTCATATTCTAAATGTTCTTCTCTCTTGTATCATCAAGTAGATGCTGTCATTTTTTTTCCAGACCATTATACTTCATGATATATTAACGCTGGCATCACTGAGGAGGTTAAGCAGTAAAAGCTACCTTGTGATTTCATTTTTTTTCTGATGTTGTAGATATTTAACTGCATTCTTTTTCTGAGAAAATTAATTTCTTACAAACCTCTTCAAAATGGAAAAAAAGGACTGTAATTAAATGTAGTTAAAATGCTTTAAAGCAGGTATCCATGGGCTAGTGAAAATTTGCAATCTAAAACATTAGAAGTCTTTAGAAGTTCAAACAAATATAATAGAAATTTCAGAAGTTATTATTTCATAAGTATGTGTAATGCTTACAGCAAATTGTAAAGACTAAAAGCAAAACACAAACAATTGGTCATTACATTCTACTAAATACTGTGAAATACTTTTTTTTTTTTTTTTTTTTTTGGGGGGGGGGGGTGGACCTTTGGAGGCGGGGAGGATGAGTGTATCTAAAAGCACTGAAATGGAAGTGTGTTGTTTCAAATATTTATAACTGACCACAATTGCTACTAGCAATGATAACTCTACTCTGTGGTTATCAGGTTGCACTTCATAAACTGTGTCTAGTTCTGGTATCCACAATTCAAAAAAGACACAGACACACTAGCGAGGATTCAAAGGAGGGTCACAAAGATGAAAAAAGGGCTGGAGAACCTGCGCTGTGAGCAAAAACTGAAGAAGTTAGGTCTTTTTATCCTGGAGAGGAGAAGGCTCAGGGGAGACCTCATGACAGTATTCCAGTACCAAAAGGCAGATACAAAGAGGATGGAGATGTTCTTTTCATAAGGATACACAAGAGGATACATAAGAGGACAAAGGGAAAAGAATACAAGTTGCACTGGGAGAGGCTTCTCCAGAAAATATAAGACTTTATTTATTTATTTATTTATTTATTACAGGAAAGACAATCAATCAGTGGAATAATCTCTCATTCTTCTCAATCTAGAAGAATGCCCATAATGGGAGGTTTTCAAGATGAGACTGGACAGGATGCTAAACCTAGACATCCTTTCCATAAATTTCCAGGGCTATTCTATTATTTCATTATTTTATGAATGGTTTCATAAAAATTCTCAAAGAATTTTGTGTTTGTATGTCTATATAGAAAAGAATAAACTTACGTAGCATTCACTTAGAAATGTTAATCTAGCTTTCTTTGGGTTAAAATAGGAAAATATCTGTTTTTAAGATCTGGAAATGTTAGTAGCCCACTTGCCTGTTGCAGACACAGATAAAGTAATGAGCACAGATTATATTATTGCATCACCACAGCATTGCAACTTCATGGCAGCAGGTGCTGTCACAGATGTAAATCACAATCCTAAGTAGTTGTCCTATAAGGATGTCTTCTGCCAGACTAAGCACCCTTATACACATGACATAAAGAATGTCATTAATACAAAAGGAAAAATACCAGGAAGACCAGAGTTACATTTGCTACAATACACTCTGTTTTCAGGACCACACATTCATACTACAGCTTGGCCAGCAATTAAATTATTGTAAGTTGCCAATCCAGGTGGACACCACAAGTGTATGTAGGAAGCTAGCTGCTGGTCAAGCTTGCAAGTGAGTCACTCCAGAATGCAATTTAATGTGCAACTTCAATCTTTATTCTACCATGAGGGAAACGTTTCTAAGTGCACCAAGCTCAAGACACTAAGCTCAAGACAGCAATTACAGTGAGAATTCATATCAAGCACCACATCTGCTACCACACTAAAGCATGTTGGTATTCTGTTGTGAGATGTATATTTGTATATATGTATTGTTAGTCAAACTGGACAAAGACTTGTAGCTTT
>NC_139042.1:50852069-50879569 GCF_965140915.1 Aythya marila | reverse complement strand
GTAGTCAAAACTATAGGTAATCAAAATACGAGTAATGGGATAGAAGCAATGTGTAATTAAATGTTTACTATCTGCCTATAGTTTCTGGTGTTTCAAAAGGTAGCATGAAATAAAAGCAGAAACAATCATTTATTAAAATGTCAAAATCAGTAAGATCAGTGTAGTGAAAGACTGACATTTGAAAAAAATGTTATCCTCTGTGAAGGAAAAACATAAATTAATATAAAATAACAGTTACATAAGAGAAAGATTTTACTGCAAAGTTTCGCACTTCTTTGGAAATATATTTATGTTACTGTAGACTTTCTTCTGAAATTTGGGAATGTTAATGATTTTGGGAATGTTAATGATTACAGAAAAAATAATTGGTGTTCTACTTAACAGCAAAAGAGATCTTCACCTCCTGTTAAACGTTAGAATCTCTGCCTGTTCTGAAAAGATTTTACCTGAAATACACAGGATGGTACTAAGATAATATTTTCCTCAAGGTTTGCCAAATACTTATACGTGAAATTTTAAAATATAGCTCATTGTTTGTTTGTTTGTTTTTCTTTTCATTGTGTTTTTCAAAAATAACCTGTATTTTTAATATAAACTATTCTTATCACATTCTGATATGTCTGTGATTCTTATAATCTTCATGCTTTGACAAAAACAACAACAACAACAAAAACTGCAAATATCATTGTTCATTTATAGATTGGATATATATTCTTTCATGCACATAATCTCTTATGTATAGAAGAACTGAATTTTCTCTATTTTTCAGCATATATACAAAAACGTAGTGACCATCAGGTGTAAATTTAATAACAAATTTCTGGAATGCTCTGCAGACAAGAGACAGACAAATATAAACTTTTTGAGGTTCTAATATAAGCCATATTTCATTTTCCTTTACATAGCCTTAAAATTATTGTTAATGTTGTATTGGGTTTGCGTGGCAAGGTTTAGGTAGCAGGGAAGCTTCAGGCATCATCTCTGTGAGAAGAGTCCAGAAGCTGCCCTATGTCAGATGAGAGCCTGCTCCAGCTGGCTCCAAAAGGGACCCACTACTGACCAGACCCAAGACAGTGAACAGTGCTGGTTTTGCCTTTGTGAGAGCAGATTTAAGAAAGGGAAAAAACTGCTGTGCAACATCAGCTGGGAGACCGAGGAGTGAGAAACAACACTGCAGACTCCAAGATCAGTGCAGAAGGAGCCAGAGGAGGTGCTCCAGGTGCTGAAGCAGAAGTTTCCTTGTTGCCTGTGTAGGCTGTCCACCTGCACCCCTTGGGGTACCACAGCAGAGGTTTCTACAATGCAGCCTGTGAGGACCCCCCAGTGCAGAAGGTGTATCTGCCTTCAAGGAAGCTGTAGCCCATGGAGAACCCCTGCAGGAGTAGACCCCAGAACAGAGCTGTAGCCTGTGGAGAGGAGCCCATACAAGAGCAGGTGACCTGGCAGGAGCTACCACGCATGGTGGACCCATGTTATAGTATTTTGCTCCTGACAGATGGAACCAATGGTAAGGACCCATACTGGAGCAGTTCTTGAAGAGCTGCTCTATTTGGATCCACATAGGATCATTTTGGGAAGGATGACATCCTGTGGGAGGGACCCTTTGTTGGAGCCAGGGAAGAGAGTGACTATGAAGGAATGGCAGAAACAAAGCATTACAGGGTGACAACAAGCCCCATTCCCCATTCCCCTGCACCACTTGGGGGAGAGGAGGTAAGAGATGGTGGATGCGGAGGAATGTGAGGAAAAGTTTGCTTTTAGTTTATCATTCTAGTCTGTTAGTAATAGGCAATAAATTATATTAGTCTCCCTATGCTGAGTCTGTTTTGCCTGTGACAATAATTGTTAAGTGATTTTCCAGTCCTTACCTCAACCCTTAAGTCCTTCCCATCATATTTTCTTCCTGTAAAGCAGGACATTTCCTTCTGCTGAACTTCATGAGACACCTAGTAACCCATTCCTCCAGCTTGTCAAGGTCCTTCTAAATGACATCACAACTATTTGGAATGTCAACCTATTTTTGTATCAACAGCAAATTTGCTGAGGGTTTACCCTCAGCATTACCTTGGTTGTAAACTACAGCTGTTGTTTATATATATATTTAAAGTAGATCTTTGTAATATTTGCATTTGGCCACCTCCAAGCAGTGAAAGAGAACAGGTAGGAAGTCAATAAATTTCTCTTGTAGCCTGAGTGGCTGATTATGCCTCTCTTGGAGAGAAAGGAAATGAGAGATATTACACTTTATATATTAATACAGCATGTTCTGATCTTTTTATATGCTGTAGATGCAGCAAATTTGCAGCTTCTCCTGAAGAACTTTCAGTTTATTTAACTATTAATTGGTCAAAGGAAGATAGAAAAACTCTTTTCCTTTGGTCAGTTAGTAGGTGAGCCACTTTCTTCCATGCAGAAGGCCCAGATCCAGATTTCTCTGCAAATTAGCAGGTATTTTTTTCAGATACAATAGCAGAATTGATTTAGCTTTTGTATTTTTATGTGATTTGTGCAGTCCTCTGAGAGATAAAGCAGTGACAACAAAATCTGACAAGACTAGTTAGGAAGACTTTATGACTTTTTTTTTTTTTTTAGTTAAAATAGCCTAATTAATAAATTAGATACAAGGTGAGTCTCAAACACTTACAAATAGCAACAAAGAAGTTCACAAAGTAGTTAGATATTGTAAAAACAAACAAGTGACAAACTAAAATCTGGACTAAATCTGTGTCATGAGTATGAAGTAAATTTATGGTGTTTAAGTAATATTTAACATGGGGAGTTACTTTTTTATTATTTTTTTTTTAAGCAAAAAAAAGTAAATGAATGAATTGAAATTAAATGAACCTGTTTGTAAATGTGAATGTCTTCATAGAATTATTGGGCTATAATGTTCTTCTATAATGTTCTTTCCTTCCTTTTTTTATTATTTTTATTGTTATTTTTATTTTTTATTTTTGTCAAATTGATATGGTTGAAGATGTTAAGCAGTTTTCAAGTCACTGATTTGGTTGATCTGACCACACCAAACACAATGAACTACTGTGGAAAAGAGATGAGAAACAAACAAACAAAAAAGTCTACGTAGATTACATAGGTAATTGAGTGAGTGGTGTGTGGGGTATAAGCAGAAACAGAATAATATTGAGTAGTAGCACTAATCCTATGTCCCGAGTCATCTGTGCAACAAATCATCTTGCAAATTGTGCCATTATAGAAGTGAAAGTGCAGAACAGCATTGGCAAACATGGTCTGGTAATATATGAAAGGAACAAGTAGAACAAGACAGTAATGCAGTTTACAAGACAAAACTTTACTATGAAAAATAAGCACTGAAAACAATGAACATGAACTAGGACTTGTTCAGGGATAATTAATAAAATGTTTAAATGATCAAAAAAGAGAATAGCAGAATCAAAGATTACAAATTTCCAGGCTTAAAAATAGTGACACACATGTCACTATTTGTGACTCTTACTGAGTCACAAAATGACTCAGTAAGACAGAAAAGCATGGTATTAAAAAAAAAAAAAAAGCAAGGGCCCCAAGCCCCAAGAATGTTTTATAGCAATGGAATACAAGATGAGACTTAAGAGAACTACAGATGACATTGTTTCCATAATGCCAAAGGCAAAATTTTCCTGTTCTTTATTTCTGTAACATATTTTAAAATAGGTAACAACTTTGTAAAATAGTGCCTTCAGCATGAGGAAAATGTGTTGTAGTTTAGCTGCCCATCAGGGACCTAAGTAACCCCCATCCACTCTCTCTGTCTCCCCACGTGCGATGGGGGAGAGGATTGGAAAGGTAAAAGTGTGAGAACTCATGGGTTGGGATAAAGACTAGGTGTTTTACTAGGTAAAACAAAAGCCATGAACAAAAGAAAAGCCAAACAAGGAATTGAATTGCTTTTTCCCATTGGCAGGAAGCTACTTCCAGGAAAGCAGGGGTCATTGTGTATAATGGGAAGACAAATGCCGTCACTCTGAATGTTCCTTGCCTTCCTCCATCTTTACCTCAGCTTTTACTGCTGAGCATGATGACATATGGTTTGGGATATGTGTTTTATCTGTCTGTGTCAGCTGTCCTGGTTCTGCCCCCTCCCAGCTCTTCATGCACCCCCAGCCTACACCTTACACTAGCATACTAGCTAGTATAAGCAGAAAGAAGAAGAAAGGTCCTTGGCTCTGTGTAAGCACTGCTCTTCAACAACTGAAAACACTGCTGTGTTACCACTACTATTTTCATAAAGAATCCAAAACACGTCATTGTGTGATGCTCTACAAAGAAAATTATCTGTCTCAACCAAAACTTTGACAAGTCATGATAAATGAACCAAAATACCAAAGCAGGCAAAAAAGCAATAGTATAGTCAGTAATTTAAGTTATCTTAGGCCTTATTCAAAACTAGCTTTTCCTAGAAAGAAACACCAGCAGATGAAAAACAAACAAACAAAAAAATAAACAAACAAAAAAGTTAAAAATCATTGGTGTAATTCTATTTCCATAAGCTTGATAACTGACTTATCAGACTAAGGAATTATCTAAACCTAGGAAAAAAGTGATACTTGGAAGCACACTGAAAGAGCTTGGAGGTGAGAATGAAAAAATAGAGTAGTCAACTATTTAAAAGGTTTATGATATACATATTTTTCCATCTGTATATTTTTTCATCTTTTGCATATATTCACTATAGTAACTTGGAGTGTTCTTCACAAATAACAACTGGACATTCAGTTTTAAGATCAGATTACAAATGACTGAGTCTATAAGAGAAGGTATAAGAAGTTCAACAGCAAGAACAACAGATGTTGGTAATTGTGGAAGTTTCTCAGTGAACTGGAAAAACAGAGTGTTTAACTCAGAAAATTCTGAAGAAAAAAAAAAAAAATAAGAGTTATGTTTAGATTGCCTAAGTCTTTATCCTTTGTTATCAATATCCCAGAAATTGAGGCCTCATTTTTTTTGAAAAAACATGTTCAAAAAGTGTGGTGAAGGTATGAAAAGAAGAGACAGTGTTTTGAGGATTTTGAAGATTGGTCAGCTCTAATAAGCAAGCAGGCAAAGAGCAAAAACAGGTATGTTTCCCTCAGGTTCAATTGTACTAGTTGCTTGCATGTTCATTTAGTGTTACTCATGCATTTATATATGCTATATAAATTTGAATTAACCAATAGTATTCACATGCACTGTCAGCTTAAGACTCTCACCACTTTTGTTATTTGCATTATTTGACCCTCTACAGAATTTCTTCAAATATTTCTTTGACATCTTGAAGACAGCTTACATAGGGACAATGGAAACTGCATTTTTATATTTCTGCACCGCTTGTAGAGTGTTTATGAATTCACTGATGAAGCATGAATCCTTGTAATTGGCTATTGTTATATATTTTGGTATTCTTTATTGTATTATAAAATAATAACTATTACAATGTTATTTTTAATTATATCATATTTTTATATTATGTTATGGTAAAAATCCAGTCACAAGGAAAAAACAGTCAGTGTTAGATCTGGGTACAGACAGAAGAACTATGAAAAATTGTGAAGTAGTCTCCTGGATATTTACGGGCATCTCCAAAAGCAGGCACTTAAGCATATAGATGAAGTTCATATCATCTAACATTAAATAGTCAATAATTTTACTATTTACATTTGAACTATTCACATTACATTCCTTGTAAAGACAAAAAAAAAAAAAAAAAAAAAAAAGAAACAAAAAAATGTTCAGGGAAACTTTTTCATTTTACTGCAAAAGTCTTAATTAGACAATAATTATATTTAGATATTCAGTTGATCTAATTTATTTGTTAATGTTAGAATAAGAGATTTATATTCTGCAGGCATTTATTCTTTCCATCAATTATATATTTATATAAAAAGTCTGGAATGACTGACTTAGATCATTAGTAAAGTTTGTAAGCAGCGTATATTTTGTGAAAATATCAGTCACAAAAACAGAGAATTAGTGTTCTTTGGGCAACAGCTAAAGAACAAGTTTAAGGAATTAAGAGCACACTGAGGTGGACCTAGAAATTTAAGTCCTTCATGGTTTGCTTTTACTGTATTTTGAAAGTCAAAACCTCTTGTAATAACTTTTTATTTGTAAGAGTGTGTTAACACTCTTCTTTCAACAGTCTTTTCTATCTCACCACAGTTTTGTTTTTTTCCTCTCTAGCCCTCTCTTCCTTTTCCTTCCATTCTTATAAGTATATTTTTATTTTTTGCTAAGCATATTCTTTTGACACAAAAAGGCTGTTCTAAGGTGAAAGACAATTTTTAAAAATATTTAAGTGTGAAAACCAATAGATAAGGGAAACGTTAATTGACTTAATTTACCCTTAATGTAGTATATAATCTGAGTTTCAATTATATTTGTCTAAGTAAAGTACAAATGCAAAATCTGACCACCATAGATATCTCTATTTTACAGTCTCCTGAATTAGTCATTGTAAGGATAAGAAAGAGATACTTAGGAGGCAGTTATTTTTATCTTAATGTAGAGGTCTAAAACCAGTTGGCCAAATAACACTCAAAAACAGGTGTAATTCTTCATTTATGATATATGATAATATAATAATGTCCTGCTTTACATGAAGACAATTTAAAGCAAAAATGTAATGCTGATGACACGTCCAGTGAGCAATAAGCAGAAACCTAGAAACAGAATATGGCAAAGGAACTATCAGCTTTGTTTTTGATCTACATGCATCTCAAATCAGTTTCAGGAGAATTATAAAGATATACATGCTAAATTACATGCTGCTTAAGCAGAAAGTCATTCGAACTGTATTTAAATTAAGGTTTAACAGAACTGAGTTAAATAGGCTTTTTTTTTTTTTTTTTTTTTTTTTAATCAGGTTAAAATAAATCTTTATAAATGAATAAGACTTTTATTCAATATCTTCATTATGGGTTTCTTCTATCAGACATGGATTGTCTTATTACCCTTATCTAAGAAATGCATTATTATGCTTTGGTTCATTATCTACACACCAATTAATTCATTTTTTGCTTCATTTATCCTTTTCCTCTTGACTTCTGCCTCAGCAAATTATCTCTTCCATGAAGAGCAGGTGAACAGAGAATAAAAAAGACTTATTCTTGTGAACTAATAAAATTGTAATGTTATGTTGTCTGAAATTTTATAAGGCATTTCAGATAGACGCTTCCTTTAAAGTATAGCTTCCTATTTTGTCTGCATAGCTAGCCTCCATAGGAAAAAGCTCAACAATCATTAGGCTTCTTTGAGATCAAATGGTCATATCAAGTGATATCAAGTCTCAAGGTCATATCAAGTCTCAAACGGTCAGAATAAAGTGCTTCATCTGTGCCACTGGCATGCAATCATATTTAAATTAAATTGTTTCTATCTTACAAATTTTACAGACTTTTATGCTTTTGATTATTTAGTATAGGATGACGTTGTAATTATTCATTACCAAAGTTCATAAGTGTTTTCTTTATTTTTAGATATCAGCGATATCATCATCTGAGTTCATATGAGATTTAACTATATGGATTTTGGACTGGTTATTTAAAACTGTTTTTAAATTATTATTATTTATTTTATCATCATAAAAGCAATCTAAATAAATTACTTTTTAACAAATATCAAAACCCTAAGAAAATTAACCTTATTGTTATTATTTGTATATTCAAAGCTAATGATCATAACAACTAAACCGTTTTTTGTCACTAGGAGTATTCAAGAGTTTCAAATAGAAATGGATCAGATGGTCCAATGTTACTTTTTCCATAATTCTACTTTTCTACTTTTTTTTTTTTAGTCATCCAGATTTATCTGCTTTTCTTAAATATTCCTAAAAGAATTCTTTCACATAAATTTATAGAAACTGTTTTGTAGTCCTTAGTATGATCTTTAAAGGGATGTCTCTGTGGATAGTACAGCTCTCACAGTTGGCTATTAATGGACCTTTGGCATTTATTCTAAAAGTTCCTTACTTAGGTGAAAGTAATTTAGAAGTTAATTAGATGTTAATTTATGTACACTACTACCTAGAAAGGAAAAAAGTTAGTGGGATTTTTTCAAATAGGGAAAATAAACTTATCCATCTTAGAAGTAGAACCTGAAAGGTAGATAATTTCACTGCTTTTCATCAGCAGATCTACATTATTTAATAATTGGATACCCATCCATATATGGTGGGTATGGGCTTCCAGTTAAACAATAATGTCTTAACTCATTATGGAATCATAGCCATCAAAACAATGTAAATCCACCCTATTTTCTAGAAATATGTTTAATTTGAGTCACACAGAAGAACTAAAAGTTGTCCAGCTTTGAGTGAAAAATAAATAAATAAAATCACAGCTAAGATATGAAGTCATTATATATATTGAATTCTATATAGTTTTGCTCTAAAATCAACTGGAAACTGTTTACATTTCTTCAAATTTCTATATGCCATATATTTTTATTTTTATTTACAATTTTTCTTCAACTAATATAATTTGGGAAATACTGCAAAGACATAGGACACTAACAGTGTTTCATTCCTATAAATGGTGTATTTACATATATATATATATAGTTAAGTCATAGAAGTATTTTATAATGTTAAACACAAAATAAGCATCTAAAAGTAGTTATGTTTTTGCTTAAATGGTTTGGTAATAAGAGAAAATTAGAGAAGCCCTTTGCAGCACCCAACTACAGCAGCTACTTATATTACTAGTGTAATGTAATACTAGTGTAAAACATTTTCATAAATATTAACATTAATAATCCCTTCTGGATATAACAAGAAAATAATGAAAGGAAAATTTGTTCTATACTTACTAGACAAAATAAATAGATATGCAAAGCATCATCCCTGTAATAGTTTTGATAATATTCAATTTAACACTATGTTAAAATATAATGATAGTCTCATACAGTCTCATACATCTAGATCCTTTCGTGGACCTTTTAAAACATACATCATTTACAGTGTTAAAAAGTTGTTTTCCTATCTTGTTACAATATTTTCTAGTCACAATAACTCTCAGAGCCCTTCTACCTTCCATGATTCTCAAAACTTAAACTTCGGTTGTTTTTACGTTAAAAAAACAAACAAACAAACAAACAACAAGAACAACAAAAAGTAGTGAATTAAGTTATATAAGAGTAGTGAAAATGTTGAAAGTTGTCATTATTAATTCAGGTATCGTATCAGTGAAATTGTGGGGAATGTTGTCTCAAAGCAGTACATAGCAAAATATGTTATAATACATTTCCTGTCCAAGTAGTTCACAAGTGCAAATGTTCCTTGTCTCTCAAGGAATCTGCATGAGATTTTTCATGATCAGCAAAAGGCATAAGCACATGTGTTAGTTTCAGAGACCTCAAGTCATGTTGACGTTCTCAAGTGAACAACTTTTTCCTTTTTTTTCTTTTCCGCTGCAGAAAAAAATAATAATGCAACTACTATATTTAGAATTGAAAATTTATATTTGTATCTCAAAAATAAGCTTGTATTTTGAAACATTTTATAGGTGGGAAGGAAAAGAAATGCCAATGGAAATTGTGGACATGAAGAATGTCAAATACCATGTTGTTGATTTCAAAAAAACTCTTTAGCCCTTCATCCTTTGTTCAAATTACAGACATTGTTCCTCTCGATTTTTTTTTTTTTTAATTATTATTATTTTTTTATTTTTTAAATCAAATATCAAAAAAGGAAGAAATTAAATATATTCAAAAGTATTTTCAGAGAAGCACATTCAAAATGTGGGCAGAATTTCTGGGTAGTTTCCCAGGCTAACTCATGAGCTTTAGTTAAACTCACTGGGAGGAGTAAAATGCCTATGATTGTAGGTCTAAATCTTTCTTGCAGTATTGTCTGCAATCTGCAATCAGCAATCTGCACTGAGATATTAATTTCCCAAGCATGATACTTATTATGATCTGTATAACATTATGTTGTCTGTCTAAGAAAATATACAGTTATGTATTAACATATGTATAAATATATAAGAATGTTCATTTCAAACTTTAACGTAACATCAGAAAGTAAATTGCATGTATTTTTTGATATATCTTAAAGTGATTCCCTAATTATTTTATCAAATCTGTCCATATTGTCAATAAAATGATCAGAGTCATTGAAAAACACACATCTTTAATGCATACCATTGTACTTAAAAAGCCTAAATCCACAGTTATCCAGACTGGATTGTAGTTTTAGTGTGGGATTGCTTTTGGATCACTCTTCCAATTTTCCCAGAACACTAGGGACAGGACAAATTGATTTCCTCCGCATCTAAATCCAGTGTGAAGTTAAAACTGGGACTTACATCCAAATCCAAGAAGTGGGCTGTGCTCTGAGTTTCTGTAGTTATATTTCAGTGTCTTGGAAAGGAATTCTCATGTTATCAGCAATAAACATGGAATCTTATACTATATAGCTAGTTTACAGCTATCTGAGAGAAAACCTGAACATGCTAAGAATGCCCTCGTTTCCTTTGAGTGCAGAGCTCCAGACTTCAGCTGCACAGTAAATATATCTATCAGATGGGATTTAAAGTATGTAGTCTGCCTCTTAAAAGAGATGTTTAAATGAGGATGGCTCACTCTTTTTAAAATACAGATAGCATCAATTGACTTTTGCATACAAATTTGAGGCTAAAGCACTCATCCAGAAAATGAGATAACTGGCTTCAGCTTTCATGCTGCTCTAAAGGGATTCAGATTCATGCAGCCCATTTTCTAGGAAATTGAATGAACCATTAAGAGTGGAGTGGTTTTCCATTTACTTTGAGGCAGCTCCCAGTGCTGCAATGGGATTTATGGGCTTAAGAGAAAAACAAATAACAAAACCTTAACCCCATAGTTTCACTACTAGAACAACAGTTGTAAGTTTGGGATCCTATTCTCATGACTGCTAACATGCTATAAACTAGATGGTTATTGGAGAAAAAAAAATAAAAATAAAATAATAATAATAAAACAAACAAAAACAAAACAAAACAAAACAAACAATCAAACAAACAAAAACAAAACAACAACAACAAAAAAAAACACAGAAATACCTTTGTGAATAGCGTATGGTGAATAGTTTCTTCCAAATTATATAGCCACCAGACCACGGTTTCAAGTTTTTACATGTGTTTATTTAATTATTTATTTTATTTTTCCAGTGAAAGTACTTTTGGTTTTCTTTTTGCAGAGTGATCCATTTCCAAGATCACAGAGATCATCCCTTCTTGATCATTTCTTATCTTTGCATTTCTGTCTTATAGAGATGGCTCTCTTGCAGAGCTGACCAGGAGCTGGGCTTTGTGGCCTTTGTGCACAGACTGCTAAACTCTAACATAGAGGAGTTTACAGAAGGGCCTACAGAGGAAAAAAAAAAAAAAAAAAAAAAAAAAAAAGAAAGATTATAGCATAGTTTAATGCTTTGTCCTAATTCTTTTGATAGAGTCCAGACACCTCTTTGCCTCAAGTCTGAATCACAGTGATAATACAGCAAGAAACAAGTGTCTGTATGCCCCGATTAGCATTCTGCTGAGAAATCTTGTATATCTTTGCCTGAAGCTTTCAGAGTCAAAATATAGGCTCTGACTGAAATGTGAGGTAAGCACTGCAAGAAATAGGCACTCATTATAAATTACTTTCTGACACTTGAGCATCTAAAATCTGCTCAGGTCTCATTTACCTTCTGAATCTCACTTGAGGCATCTAAAATGGGACATCACAGAATCATAGATAGAGAATCATAGAATGGCTTGGGTTGGAAGGGGCCTCAAAGATCATATAATTCCAATACCTTTGTCATCATCCTGCTGGGCAGGGATGCTACCCACTAGAATAGGTTGCCCAGAGTCTCATCCAAACTGGTCTTGAACACCTCCAGGGATGAGGCATCCACATCCTCTTAGGGAAACCTGTGCCAATGCCTCACCACTCCCACAGTGAATAATTTTCTCTAACCTCTAAATCTCTCCTCATTTAGATAAAACCATTCCCCTCATAGAAGGCTAGCAGATTTATCAGGCATGATTTACCCTTGGTGAAGTCATGCTGGCTGTCTTGGATCACCTCCTTGTCTTACATGTACCTTGGCACTGCTTCCAGGAAGATCGTTTCCATGATCTTCCCAGGCACATTCCCATCAGCAAAGGTTAGGTGTTGAAGTCCAAAATTATAGTTTATATAACTCTGTTTAGCAATTACACAACCTTTGCACAGCTGACAGATTTTATTCTGAAACTTCCCTCAACACTGCATGTGTGAGAAGTATTGATCTTTGTGCACTTAAATGGTCAACTCCATCTGTAAAGAATGGTGACTCTCTCCTAATGATCCTTGTTTGATACATTTTCTTTGCACACTGAAGTTCAGCTACTTCTGAAAAAGCAATTATGCATTTAGAACCTCACTGATATATTTATTTAGTGTCTGTCTTTTGGACAACACCAGTTTGTTGCAGTTATACAGCAACAAATTCTCCATCAGTTTGTTCACTACAACTAAAGTACTTTATGTGGGGCAAAGGAACACAGCTTATATAAAAATCTAAGAATTATTTTTAGTCTAACTAAAGTCTTAACAGTCTAATCATGTACTATTACTAGCCCAATTACAATTACACCAGTGCTTATAGTTCAGATTTCATATAGCTAATATGATACATACACCAGCCGTTCTCTGTGGTTATGCTCAATCTTTCAGTGTCCTCTAGGCATTGACAGTCTAGTGAGTCCCTGAGGTCATTTGCTTTATCTGGGATGAGCGCAGTGGTGGGGTCAGCTGGTTTCTTCCTTCTTATTCTAGGATTCACCAAGGGTTATTTTCATGCATTTGTCACAATTCACATTACATCCAAACATATATGTTGTTTATTTTGCAATAAGTCACTTTTTCTTTGTTAGCCTTATAACTGGTTCCACACAACTTCCAAGAGTGTTTTCCTTTGAAGACCAATAATCAACCACTGGCAAAATGCTTATACTCTTGAAGCCCTCAGTACGTCCCTGTGTACTGTGTACTTTCAAGGCTCCTCATATAACCTCATGCCAGTACTCCTTTATATTTCATTTTATTGTAAAATCAAAGATAATTCACCCCTCTCTGAATAATTGTTGGTTAACACCATCTGTTAGTTACAAATGTATACATATAGAGTCATTAATGTTGGAAAAGACCTCCAAGATCATCTGCTCCTAACATAATCCTGTTACCAATGTCACCCACTAAACCATGTCCCTAATCACCAGGTCCAACGTTCCAATAAACACACCCAGGGATGGTGACCTCACCGCTTCCCTGGGCAATCTGTTCCAATGCCTGACTACTCTTTCTGAGAGGAAATATCTCCTAATTTCCAACCTAAACCTCCCCTGGAGCAATTGTACCATACAAATGTACAAAGCCAAGCAAAGTCTAAAACAAGTTGTTTAGATAACTGCTGTTACAGCGAAAGAAGCCTGATGAAGCTCCTGGTGAGGCAAGCTTGAGTAAAACCTATGATTCTATGAGGTATCCGTGGTTACCTTGCACAAACTGTTACAAGTGATAAGAGCACTGTGTCTCTAGACTACACTGCATTCACATAGGAAGATCTTGTATATACACTTACTATTTCTATCCTAACTTGATAAAAGTGCTCCAATAGATGAAAATAGGGAACATGATTTATTGGAGCATCTCATGGTTCCCTTTCATTCAAAGACCTTTGTCTTGTTGTGGCTGCTGAAGTTTAGTTGGGGTGAAACTGGGCCAGATCATGGAAAAGAAATACTCTAAAGGCTCCAAAATACATTAAATAAAACAAAACTTAGGACTTGCTGTTGAAGTTTATTCTCTTCCTTAGACATCAATTTTTACAACAGTTAGAGACAGGATACTGAATTAGACTAGCTTTTCCTCTGACCAAGACAGACTTTGTAAATGTTTTTTGCTGTTGCTGGTGTTGTTAATTGTTTTGGGTTTTTTTTGTTTGTTTTTTTTTTTTGTTTTATTTTGGTATGGTTTGTTTCAGTGTCAGTGTCATACAGTTCTAGGCTGTATTCTGCTCATCATAAGAGTTGTTGTGAGGCAGGGGGTCCTAGGAAACACACTCATACTTGCTGGGTTTTGTCTGAAAGTCAAATACCTGTAAGCATTGTAACACCAAAGATGTATTTACCTAAAATTTGAAAAGACCATAAAATAATGTATATTTTCTGTCCAATTGTGAATATACTAATACAATAGCTATTATTATTTTTTATTTCATTCATTTCAATAAGACATGCAGGTTATTTCAATTTATATTAGGAAAGTTATAAACATGAAGTGGAAAGGGAAGGGAAGGGAAGGGAAGGGAAGGGAAGGGAAGGGAAGGGAAGGGAAGGGAAGGGAAGGGAAGGGAAGGGAAGGGAAGGGAAGGGAAGGGAAGGGAAGGGAAGGGAAGGGAAGGGAAGGGAAGGGAAGGGAAGGGAAGGGAAGGGAAGGGAAGGGAAGGGAAGGGAAGGGAAGGGAAGGGAAGGGAAGGGAAGGGAAGGGAAGGGAAGGGAAGGGAAGGGAAGGGAAGGGAAGGGAAGGGAAGGGAAGGGAAGGGAAGGGAAGGGAAGGGAAGGGAAGGGAAGGGAAGGGAAGGGAAGGGAAGGGAAGAGAAGAGAAGAGAAGAGAAGAGAAGAGAAGAGAAGAGAAGAGAAGAGAAGAGAAGAGAAGAGAAGAGAAGAGAAGAGAAGAGAAGAGAAGAGAAGAGAAGAGAAGAGAAGAGAAGTCAAATATTAGATAGATATACTGTCAAATATCTACTATTAGAAGCAAAGGGATTTTAATTCTTTTGAAATACCTATCTTATTTTATCAGAGATAAATATTTCTCTAGACCAGTCTAAGTGTATGCTTTAGTTACATATTTCAATAATATTGAGTTAAAAATATAACATAAATATATGGAGTAAACATATTGGTATATAACTATCAAGCTTCATCTTGTAATATGAAAGTGTTATTCAAAGCACAGATCGATGATATTTGCATATGAATTTCCATGTTTTCATTTCCTGCTTCTATTTCTCTTCAAAGGCACAAGACTACTTTTTTTTTTTTTTTTTTCCTTATTTTACTGTATTAGAAAAGTGAATAGAAGTGTACAATGGGCAAAAAATACTTCTATCCTTCTGTGATTTTGAAGATATTCTGGGAAATATCTAAATGACTTTTTCTGGTTTTGTTTATTTGCTTCCTTGTTTGGTTTTTGTGTCCTGGTTTGTTTTGTTTTGCTTTGTTTTCATTCAATTACGATAACTTCACAGTACTGCTACTACATGCATATTTCACTGTAATGCATTTTAGAAATGTATTTCTTAACTATTCTAGTCTAATGCAATACCACCCTTTAGTTTTTCTTTTGTTATTTGAAGAATGGCAAATCTTTCAATATGTCTAATAGCTCTTAAAGGCAAATAAGTTTAATAGCTGCTACGAACAAACTTATACAAAATTCAATTACTAGAGTTCAAAGCCTTGCGCTTCTTGCTTCCAATTAATCATAAGTTATTCATGGTCTCTCTTGTGACACCTTGTTATTCATTCTAGTTATGTTGAGAAGGTAATGCACTTTTGTTCATAGAATTTTCAATTGTATTTTTGCTCTCACTTTGAGCCAGACTTTTGAAGACAAGGTAACATTTCTATTAAATTTATTTGTCACTGATTCAGGGCTTCTGTGAGGAAAAATCAGGTAGAATAATACATCAGTTATACTGGCACTGAAGTGTTTTGTGTGTATGTGTGTGTGTATTTTGAAGTAGTGTTTAATAAACTCATACAACAGAAAAGATTACCTAAATGCACATGATCACTTCTCCCATTTATATCATTCTCTAGTGTTAAAGTGAATAATAATCTTAATTGCATGTTGATCACAGGGCATATTCTGTCTTCATGACTTTCAGATTTGAAAGGTTATTTGTATAAAGCAAAATATAAATCAATCTTTAATAACCTAAGTTCAATTCTGTTAATTTACAAATAACCAGATAGAATTTTTATCTTTCTATACCAATTAAAACATCAGTCATGGTTCATTTAAATAAAAATGTTGCTACATTTCCCATAACATCCCTATCACTGCAGAGTCATTGGAACAACAGAAGATGATTCATATTTCATGTAGGTTAGATGTTCTTCTCTCCTTTTCATTATGGATGGATCCTAGGAACACTAAACTGACTTTGGTTCTCCAAGTTAGGGCTTTGTTTAAGTGGCCTGAGTGAAGCTTGGGGGTCAGCTTCAGAACTGGGACTGAGACAAGCAAGACTCAAAACAATAACAAATTACTGAAACCAGTCAAGGCTGAAACATTCACCAACAATGGTGTGCTGTTTTTATTAGCATATTTGCTTGTATGAAAATGTAAAGACAGCATTTGTTTTGTAGGTCATTTGGAATGGCTCAGTTTGAAAAGGAAAAAAAAAAAAAAAAAAAAAAGTACTCTCTTAGGTAATGAGAAGAAATTAAATAACTTAAAGATAACTTTAAACTATTTCCACAAATAAATAAATAAATAAGATTGGTCTGTAATGATGGATGCATTTCATATGAATTATGATCAGTAGATCACTTATGCATATGAAAGCAATGCATGTAGACAGAATAGAAGATGTATAAGGATGTAAGCTTATATGTCTGTTAAACAACATTTTAAACAAGACAAGAAGGAAAAATGAGTGATTAAAATATACAAATTTGTACTATGATGTACCGTAGTTTAGATGATTGCATGTGAACTGTAACTTTATACCACTGTGTTAAAGAAAACTTCACTGGATAATGTTTGAGGTTACTTTAAAATTATTTTATACAGACCAGTAGTGCTGGATGCATGAAGGAAGTATTTGGTTAAAACTATTATTTCCCCAGTTTAGGAATTTTTTAGAGCTCTGATTGCACCAACAGGCTGTGCAAACTCTTCCCCCCTCCTTTTTGTTTGCCTACCAGTGCTCAAAGACAGATCTGATATCACTCAGTGAGAAAGACCTCTGAGAAGCATTCTTGGGGCCCCTCCCCCAAGAAAAGGAATTACCCTCATCCTTGGTCTTTGCATGAGTTACATTGCAGCTCTTGTCTTTGGCTGAATGCATCAATGGTGTGAACATTGGTTCTCTGGCTTGACTTTGTTAATTTTATTTTATTTTTTCTCATCTCTACAGATGTGTCTAGGAGTTGGGATTCTTATCGGAACTTGGTTATCTGCAGAGCCTTCCCCTGGCAAATGACCTAGATAACAATATGATAAGATCATTATGTGAATGTAAATTGTGTGCATGGATCACTCTGAACTCTCTGGTAGGTCATTTCTCCAGTGTTTATCATGTTGAAGATGAGGACAAACATCAACAATGTTAAATAGCAACTGTGGTATCACAAAGGTTTCTGAAATAGAGAAGTTACCTTGATTAGGAGCATGAATTTCTGTTAAAACTGGGAGAGATGGCTGAGAGGAAGCAGCATCCTCAACAGGGGTCTGACCATGCCACCATTATCCCTGTGCTGCCCAAGCCAGGCAATACAGCCTCTCTGTAGGGTGCAGGGTGACTGTGTGAGGGTAGTATGCTGGGCACGTGGGCTTTGGACTGTGGGGCAGCACTCAGGACACCTTGGGCTGCAGGAACACCTCCCAGGGTTGGTGGCAAGTGCATTATTGTTGGAAGATGCATCTTTGGTGTCAGGAGCAGCAGGAACACAGAGAAAGCTTGTGCAGCTCTCCAGAGGAGGGGAACCCCTATGGCCAGAGAGGGTGTGATAGGAACCCTGGTGGCCAGGGGAGGAAGGAAAGTTCATGTGGATGCATGTGTTTCTGAGGGGGACTGGTCAGGGCTTCCTAGGATTAGCTATATGATGGTACTTAGAACTGTGTAGGTATTAGTTTACATCTTATAAGTGTATTGAGGTATATCTGTTCTATTAGTGATGAAAGTCTTGAAAGTATATTCCACTTATTGCCAAATAACTACGTTAAAGAATCAATAAACTGCTTTGATCCTGACTTATCTATCTATCTATCTATCTATCTATTTATTTATTTTGTCTCTCTGGAAAAGCTATCATCTTATCTTGTTTGGGCCCCGTGAGGCTGCTCCCTTTGCTGTGCCCTCCCAGTCCCTCTGGAAACTCTTGCTCTGCCCTGAAAAGGACATTGCAACAATCTGTATACATTTATGATACACAAATCATGCACAATTTTTGCATAAAAATTTGCACTTTATTGTTGTTATTAAGGACTTAACCAAGTAATTTTATATACTTGTGATAATAGTGTTATTGTTTTGAGGAAATTAATCCTGTGATCTGTAAATAAGATGTTTAGAAAAAAGCATGGTATCTTACTGGCAAAGTCACATTTTGAAGCTGAAAGCAGTATTTTGAGCCAGCAGTGTGCTCTGGTAGCCAAGAAGGCCAATGGGATCCTGGCATGCATTAAAAGGAGCATGGCCAGCAGGTCAAGGGAGGTGATCATCCCCCTCTACTCTGCCCTGGTCAGGCCTCACCTGGAGTACTGTGTCAAGTTCTGGGCTCCTCAGTACACAAAAAAGACAGGGATCTCCTGGAAAGAGTCCAGTGGAGGGCCACAAAGACGATACGGGGCCTGGAGCATCTTCCCTATGAGGAAAGGCTGAGAGACCTGGGTCTGTTCAGCCTGGAGAAAAGAAGACTGAAAGGGGATCTTATTAATGTTTACAAATACCTGAAGTGTGGGAGACAGAGGGATTTGGCCAACTTCTTTTCAGTGTTTTGTGGGGACAAGACAAGGGGCAATGACCAAAAAATGGATCACAGGAAGTTCTGCACCAACATGAGAAAGAACTTCTTCACAGTGAGGGTGACAGAGCACTGGAACAGGTTGCCCAGGAAGGTTGTGGAGTCTCCTTCACTGGAGATATTCAAGGCCCATCTGGCTGCTTACCTGGGCAACCTACTCTATGGAACCTGCTTAGGCAGGGGGGTTGGAGCTGATGATTTCTTGAGGTCTTTCCAACCCCTAATATTCTATGATTCTGTGATTTTACAGGAGGGAATTTGATGTTCTGAACTTTTAAGAAGATTTAAGTGCAATCTCAAACATATCCTTCAGACATGGTATTTGAAAAGAACAAATGTTTTCCTTGGTGTCTCAGCACTCATGGGACTGACTCTACAATGTCATTGAAAGACTTGATTCCAATGAATGAAGAAAGAAATTGAACAAATTCAGCAAAATACTTGAACATGGACATATGAGATAAAGGCGATATCAAATAGTTATTGATGTGGTCAGCTATTCCATAGAATATATAGCTTTTAATTTGTTTTGTAAAATTTCATCCAGGTATTGTAGTATGGTGATAGTGATATTATATACTATTAGAATGGGTCAATATTTACACATATGCGTATATATTATATATATATAAAGTATACATATATATATAATATACATATATATATATAATATACATATATATGTATAATATACATATAATACATACATAGATGTGAACCACATTTCTGTGTCACAGAATCACAGAATTGTCTAGGTTGGAAGAGACCTCAAGATCATCGAGTCCAACCTCTGAACTAACACTAACAAGTCCTCCACCAAATCATATCGCTAAGTTCAACATCTAAACATCTTTTAAAGACCTCCAGGGATGGTGACTCCACCACTTCCCTGGGCAGCCCATTCTAAATCCTAACAACCCTCTCAGTAAAGAAGTTCTTCCTAATATCCAACCTAAACCACCCCTGGCACAACTTTAGCCCTTTCCCCCTCATCCTGTCAGCAGACACATGGGAGAATAGACCAACCCGCACCTCCCTACAGCCTCCTTTAATGTACTTATAAAGAGTGATAAGGTCACCCCTGAGCCTCCTCTTCTCCAGGATGAACAATCCCACCTCCCTCAGCTGTTCCTCGTAAAACTTGTTCTCCAGACCCCTCACCAGCTTCGTCATGGCAAGGTTGTTACTGGCAAATGAAAAACAAATATTATCACAGAATCACAGAATTTCTAGGTTGGAAGAGACCTCAAGATCATCGAGTCCAACCTCCGACCTAACGCTAGCAGTCCCCACTAAACCATATCCCTAAGCTCTACATCTAAACCTCTTTTGAAGACTTCCAGGGATGGTGACTCCACCACTTCCCTGGGCAGCCCCTTCCAATGCCTAACAACCCTTTCGGTAAAGAAGTTCTTCCTAACATCTAACCTAAAACTCCCCTGGCTCAACTTAAGCCCATTCACCCTCGTCCTGTCACCAGGCACGTGGGAGAACAGACCAACCCCCACCTCGCTACAGCCTCCCTTGAGGTACCTATAGAGAGCGATATGGTCGCCCCTGAGCCTCCTCTTCTCCAGGCTGAACAAGCCCAGCTCCCTCAGCCACTCCTCGTAGGACTTGTTCTCCAGGCCCCTCACCAGCTTTGTCGCCCTTCTCTGCACCCGCTCAAGCACCTCGATGTCCTTCTTGTAGCGAGGGGCCCAAAACTGAACACAGTACTCGAGGTGCGGCCTCACCAGAGCTGAGTACAGGGGGACGATCACCTCCCTTGCCCTACTGGTCACACCGTTCCTGATACAAGCCAGGATGCCGTTGGCCTTCTTGGCCACCTGAGCACACTGCTGGCACATATTCAGCCGACTATCTACCATCACTCCCAGGTCCTTCTCTGCCTGGCAGCTCTCCAACCATTCCTCTCCCAGCCTGTAGCTCTGCTTGGGGTTATTGCGCCCCAGGTGCAGGACCTGGCACTTGGCCTTGTTGAACTTCATAGAGTTGACCTCAGCCCATCGGTGCAGCCTATTCAGATCCTCCTGCAGAGCTTTCCTACCCTCAAGCAGATCGATACACACACCTAACTTGGTGTCATCTGCGAACTTACTGAGGGTGCACTCGATGCCCTCGTCCAGATCATCGATGAAGATATTAAAGAGGACCGGCCCCAGCACCAAGCCCTGGGGGATGCCACTAGTGACTGGCCTCCAACTGGACTTGGCTCCATTCACCACGACTCTTTGGGCCTGGCTATCCAGCCAGTTTCTAACCCAACAAAGCCTGCGCCAGTCCAAGCCAAGAGCAGCCAGTTTCTTGAGGAGAATGCTGTGGGAAACAGTGTCAAAAGCCTTGCTGAAGTCAAGGTAGACCACATCCACAGCCTTTCCCTCATCCACCCAGCGCGTTACTTTGTCATAGAAGGAGATCAGGTTCGTCAAGCAGGATCTGCCTTTCATAAACCCATGCTGACTGGGCCTGATCGCCTGCTTGCCCTGCAAGTGCTGCGTGATGACTCTCAGGAGGATCTGCTCCATGAGCTTCCCTGGCACTGAGGTCAAACTGACAGGATATTGGACAGGATATTGACAGGATATTGACAGGATATTGACAGGATATTATGCGAGGTATGCCATGGACATTTTAAACGCAGTGCCTCACTAGGAATTGTCGTGGTTCTGCTCGAGTGGGCAGCCGAGCTCCACCACAGCCGCTCTCTCACTCCCCCTCCTCAAAGAGGAATGGGGAGAAAATATGTGAAAAGGGCTCAAGGATTGAGATAAGGACGAGAAAATCACGCAATAATTATTGTAACGGGCAAAACAGACTCGGCATAAGGAGATAGTAAGATTTATTGCCTACAACTAACAGGCGAGAGAAGTGAGAAAACAAAGGGAAAAAAAACAAAAGCACCTTCCCCCCCCATCCACCCTTTTTCCACCTCCTCCCCCCGAGCGGCGCAGGGGAACAGGGAATGGGGGTTATGGTCAGTCTACAGCACTTCTTCTCTGCCGCTCCTTCTCGGTCACTCTTGTCCCCTGTGCTGTGGGGTCCCACCCACGGGATACAGTCCTTGATGAACTGATCCGGCGTGGGCTTCCCACAGGCAGCAGCTCTTCCAGAACTGCTCCAGATATGGGTCTGTACCACGGGGTCCATCCCTCAGGAGAAAACTGCTCCAACCTGGCTCCCCTACGGGCAGCAGCTCCTGCCAGATCACCTGCTCCTGCGTGGGCTCCTCTCCACGGGCTACAGGTCCGGCCCGGAATCTGCTCCGGCAGGGGTCTTCCACAGGCGGCAGCCTCCGTCGGTGCAGGGCCACCTGCTCCACCGTGGTCTCCTCCACGGGCTGCAGCGTGGAACCCTGCTCCACCGTGGTACTCCATGGGCTGCAGGGGGACATCCTGCTTCACCATGGTCCTCACCACAGGCCGCAGGGGACTTCTGCTCCGGCGCCTGGAGCACCTCTCCCCCTCCTTCTACACTGACCTTGGTGCAAGGCTGTTCTCCCACTCCCTTGACTCTCCCGGCTGCTGTGTGGCGCAGCGTTTTTTCCCTGTCTTAAATATGCTCTCACAGAGGTGCAAAACAACATCGCTTATTGGCTCGGATCTGGAAAACAATGGGGCCCTTCCCAAACATGGGGCAGCTTCTAGATCTTTCTCACAGAAACCACCCCTATGGCTCCCTGCTACCAAAACCTTGCCACGTAAACCCACTACAGGAATTTGTTAGCAATAATCTACCAAGAAAAGGTGGACAGTGTTCAGATCAAATAACTGTAAGAAAATGGTAATCTGAATTGTTCACAAATTTGGATATTACTGAAGAGAAATACTCTTTTACTGCCCTGCCTGTTTTTGGACTAGCATTCCCACATTGTCATCCCATTTCTGATGCTTGTTTGGCATTTTCATACAATAACCCCTTCCATCATTTCTAAGTGAGTAAAAAAATAACATTTGAAAATCCCATTTTACCTATATATTCTCATTTAAAACATGATTTCAAATCTCCTGGAAAATTATCATTAACTTAACCATATTTTATTATGTTCCTTCTAATTCTATGTTTATTTTATTGTTGTGTTTGTGTTTTTTGTTGTTGTTTTGTTTTGTTTTTTGTTTTTTGTTTTTTTGTTTGTGTCCTGGTTTCAGTTAGAACAGAGTTAATTTTCTTCCTAGTAGCTGGTAGAATGCTATGTTTTGGCTTAGGATGAGAAGAGTGCTGATAACACCCCGATGTTTTAATTGTTGCAGAGCAGTGCTTATACTAAGTCAAGGACATTTCAGCTTCTTGCTCTGTCCTGCCAACGGGCAGGCTGGGGGTGCAGTAAGAGCTGGGAGGGGACAGACCCAGGACAGGTGACCCAAACTAGCCAAAGGGGTATTCCATACCATCTGACATCATGCTAAACAATATATAGGGGTGGCTAGCCGGGTGCGGGGCCGGACTGCTTGGGGTTAGTCTGGGCATCGGACAGTGGGTGGTGAGCATTGTGCATCATTTGTTTGTACATATTATTATTAGTAGTACTATTATCATAATTGTATTGTTATTGTTATTTTCCTGTCTTATTAAACTGTCTTTATCTCAACTCACGGGCTTCACTTTCCATTTCTCTCCCCCATCTCAGAGAGAGAGGGGGGAGGGTGAGCGAACGGCTGTGTGGTGTTTAGCTGCCGGCCGGGTTAAACCACGACAGTTTGTTTGTTTAAATATATTTAATCTTCCTTTCTCTAGGAATCTCTTCTTAATCTTTACATTCAACAGTGTAATTCAAGAGATTTCATGTTATTTCATTGAAAACAGAACAAAGTAAAGAACTAATCTCTTCTTGAATTAGATATTTCAGACGTGTTTTGATTAAATCTTCAGTCAAATTTTGTGTATAAAACTGAATATAATCTTTCTAATATATTTTGCTACATTTACATACATAAATGATCTTTCCTGTAACTAATTGATTATAAACCTGTGAAAAAATAACTTGATGGATTCTCTATAAACAATACTTTTACTGATTTCTAGTAAAGTACAAGAAGCTAAAGAACTTGAAAACAAGCTAACCAGCAAAAATTGGGGCAATATAAAGAGTAGTCTTCTAGAGAAGACTGTATACCATAGTTATATGGTATACCACTCCTAAAGTGCACATAAATTAATACCATAAAACCATATTTTCCTTCTAAGGTATGATGTTCTTTACCACTTCCTTTTGTAAACATTTTACGTTCTCTACACATCTTTTATTGTAAACATCTCCCCATTGGAATGTCTGCAATAGGTTGCCTGTTTTCTTTAAGTAGTTTTGGCCATGTACACTTTGTAAGAAATCCAATTTTCACCTAAGGATGGAACAAAACAGACTGCAGATCATCTTAGGTAAAATCATCAAATTAAAAATGGGTTAATAGTAGACTTCTTTGCTAAAAAACTTGGTATCAGTTGTTGGTATAAGTTGGAATACCTGAACTTTATTTTTTAACGCATTGTTTCTCTTTCTTTACACATGCTTTAGAAAGAAAGGAAGAAAGAAAGGATGGAAGGACGGAGGGAAGGAGGGAAGGAGGGAAGGAGGGAAGGAGGGAAGGAAGGAAGGAAGGAAGGAAGGAAGGAAGGAAGGAAGGAAGGAAGGAAGGAAGGAAGGAAGGAAGGAAGGAAGGAAGGAAGGAAGGAAGGAGGGAAGGAAGGAGGGAAGGAGGGAAGGAAGGAAGGAAGGAAGGAAGGAGGGAAGGAAGGAAGGAAGGAAGGAAGGAAGGAAGGAAGGAAGGAAGGAAGGAAGGAAGGAAGGAAGGAAAGAAGGAAGGAAGGAAGGAAGGAAGGAAAGAAGGAAGGAAGGAAGGAAAGAAGGAAGGAATATTTTCTCTAGTCTTGTTATTATGTTTGTTCTACCTTTTCAAGAGCAGCTTCCTCCTGGAATTCCAATTCTTCTTGACCTTCTCACCTTTCCTTCCCTCTATTGTAAAATACATGAATAATCTTATTTAATTTCAGCCATTACATTTTGCTTTAACTGTTATATTTCAACTGGTACAGAGGATCTTGGTTTCACTGTTGTGCTTGCTTGGATGTACTCATAACAAATTTTGTAATTTAAGGAAGAGAAGAATGTTGCAGACACAGAGGAAGAGGAGGAAGGATAAAGAGAGGAATGGAACCATAGAACTGATTATCTTAACTGAAGTATTTCAGCATCTTTATGCTTTTTTTTTTTTTTTTTTTTTTTTTTTTTTAATTGTAAAATAAATCTTTATTGTAAGAATCTGCTAATAGAATCATTTATCAACACCCTCATCTCTATTCAGATCATCTATGAAGTAATTAAAGTATTATATGTTCTAGAAATGGTATATTCCAATGCTAGTAATAGACAGGATTTTAGAAGACGAAAACAAAACCACTAAGCATAGAACAGAGTGATGAAGAATGATAATGCACATAAATGATTGCATTTCTATGCTAGCATAAGCCTCTCTTGGGCTAACTTGTTATGCAGATATTTCCCCTTTGGCTGACAGAGTACATCTGTTTTTGTTAGTTTCCTTGTTGTGCACAGCATAGTTTACAAACCAAGCAATTAGAAAGGATAATTTTCTCTTGATGTGTTGGTACTATGATGGCTTCCTATTGGAATAAGATATTTTACAATCAATAGTTTATTATAAAATTACATCCAGGAAAAACAAGCACATATTCCATTTCTGAATGTAATTAGTATGAGTCTTGCCTTTTTTCAGCAGGGAAAAGAAGGACTCCACACACACACATTCTAAAAAAAAAATTAGTCCAGTAGTTGAGAAAAAAAAAAAAAAAAAAACATAAAATATGAAAATTAGGTCACTCTTCATAATAAGGGTAGTTTTGACAAAGCCTATCTATCAGGTTGTAGCTATTATTTTTAAAACTCTTTTTCTTGAGGGATGCTGTAGTGACCATATCAATGAATGACTGTTTTCAAGTCTGCTTGTTAAAGAGAGTGTGAATTTTTAATTCAGAAACAGGCCTGACTTCATTTATTCCTTCCTTCATTATCACAATTATGTTCTACTACATGGGGCTACTGTCAATCATTATTTGAAAAATTAAAGATAGTAAGCATTATTTTTTAAATAACAATGAACTAACACTTCATTTTATGAGCTCTCCTATTACAGATGGTATTTTGAGGGAACATTCTTATTATTGACTATTTAAAATCTCAAAATGGTTCAGATTTGGATTACTTTATACATTTCCTTCACTCCTGAAACAGACCAATATGTCCAATAAAGACTGAGGCAACCTAAGGGGAATAACAACAGCAGCAACACTACACATTTTAATTTCTAATGTAATATTTCCTCTCTATTTCATAGTGACCAGAAAAACAACAACAACAACAACAAAACAAACCACAGCTATTTCAACAATTGTGACTTGATCCTGATACACTGGAAATGTGATTAGTTTGAATACAATATCATTTTTTTTTGTGTCATGGAAAAAAAATGGAAAGAAAATAGACTTGTACTTCATTTGAATATATCAAAATCAATAGTATATATATATACATGTATGTAAGGTATTTTATGCTAATTAGAAAAAAAAAAACTTCCTTTATTGAGATAGCTATTTTTACAATTGAGGTGAACCTATCTGCCCATTTCTGTTGATTGAATATATAGTTTAGAAATCTAGCTGAGATAGAAAGTTTAATAATGGTTAGGTGACACGTTAATTTAGATGGCTAAGTACCTGTAATATTTTGCTAATGTCAACATAGCTAATATACAGAATAAGAAATACTCAGGGCAATAATTACACATGAATTGTATACAGTTGGTGAAATTGTAACTCTTCCTGGACATTACATGAGAAATACTGTATTTATCAATCTAAATATTTGGCTTAAAAACAAACAAACCAACAAACAAACAAAATAGTTCACCTCAGACTGTTTATAAAACTGGCAAGGCAACAAGAAATACCAGAGAAAAAAAAATAATGTTCTTTGTTAAGATAGTTCAGATTTATTACTGCTGTCTACTCTGCTAACTTGAAATAACTGTTGACATATATACTATAAATTTTATTATCAACATGAAGTAGCTGGAGGCAGGCAGCCAATCTTCAAACTCGTCTAATAGCAAAGCATATTCTATAAATATAAAAGACAGTATTGTTTTTCAAACACACTAAAAATGTCATAAATAAATGTCAAAGTTATAAAAAGCTTAAGCAAGATGTGTACTTTCTGCCATAGAAGATTTCACTGAGATTTGCCCTAAGTGTATACATAAATTTGTGCTCAGATTTGACTCTAAGCTGTTATCTCTTACCTACTTAAAGATAAATGTATGCATAAACAGAGGTATCATTATTCCATTGAAATAGCCAGGTTTTTTTTCTTTACAAATGCTATTTTTACATTGTAAAAAGCTTCAATTGTGCATTCTAAAGTTGAATAATGTTTTAAAGGAAAAAAAAAAAAAAAAGACAATAACTGCACTATAGACATCATTGCCATAAGAAGTTTACCATTATATTCTGTAATGGTTTTCATTGCGACTTACTAGATCTAATGAAGACAGCTGTATAGGAATTGCATACTACAATTGTTATTTTTACTCACTGAATAAAAGACCTACACTTCATTTGGAAATTAAATTATTCATCTGGGTAGAAAAGAGAGCAAATAAAATACAAAACATTGGGAAAACAAGACTTACATTAATTTTTATGCATTTCCTGTGGCAATCATTTCTGAAC